>NW_020955625.1:311718-377694 GCF_003031625.1 Empidonax traillii | reverse complement strand
CTCACAAACACCTCCCACGGCTCCCACAGCCCTGCCTCGTGTCCTTTGTGACAGACCCACTCACAGCTCCCACAGCCCTGCCTCGTGTCCTTTGGGAGAGACCCACTCATAAACACCTCCCACAGCCCTTCGTGGCCGGAGTCTGTGAGGATGTTTCCACGTTCTGCCATCTCACAATGGCAGGACCTTTTCTGAAATGTGTACATTTTGTAGAACGCGCTGCTTTTCGTAGAATCTGGGATCTGTTTCCAGCCTGTTAGTGGGAGATGAAAGAGTTCATGGGAGCACAGTTAAACCTGAAGTTGGAACGTAGCAGTAAAATTTTTAAAAGAGTAATTTAAAACTTCCTTGCCAGCCCATATTTGAGAGAGTTGAAATATATGCATGGGATACTTTTTGTGTATCTCCAGGTAATTTATTAAGATACACAGGACTTGAATTTTCACATATCTCTTGAAGAATATTTTATTTAGCAGATTGTAAAATCAGAAGCGAAGAATCTGATTCTGTAAATCTGCTCTGTAAAAAAGTATGCTAAAATTTTCCTACAAGGCTCGTCAGCATCTCCTGCCTGTGCTGGGATGTGGCAATTAATGTTTATGTACTTGGGCATGTGTGGATGTTTTGTGGAGTAATGTGAACATGGGATTTGTTGTCATTTTCAGGTGCTTTATTGTGGCAGAGTTTTTAAGGAGTATTTAATGCCATTAACAATAGGGTTAAAAGCATCTGCTTTGATTTACTATATACTCAACATTTCTGACTGTAACCAGGTTATGTGCAAACTCTTCTCTAAACTACAAGCCCGGTGGCAAGTCAGTAACACGCAGAGGTCATGAAAGGTGTGTTAGCGTCTATTTCCTATTTTTAGTTTAGTCTTGTCATTAAAAAATACTGTGTCAGCCTGTGAAAGAGTAGTTACATCGTCTCAGTTGAATAATGAGATGCTCAACATACCCTGAAAAAGTAGTTACCTTTCAGTAATGGTAATCTTTTAAATAAATAAAACATATTATTGCCGTTCACAGTGTAGCACTGGATGATTGTTTTTCCCTCGAGTATGTGTTTATTAAAGGTAGATGTAATTATCTCTAAAATGTAAACACTTGAAAGGTATTAGTGCATTTTTAATTTTATTAGGCAGTTGAGTAATGATTTGTAAGAGTTTTGTTTTCATTTAGTGTTCAAAATTGTTGCTGAATTGGTGACTGACTTCTGATTTTCCATGGAAATGGTCAGATTTTCTGGAATGGGAAGGTGTGTTCTGTATATTTGTGCTGATGAGTGTCTGTACACTGAGGTGTTTCAGCTTCCTCAGAACTGCTATCTCAGTATCTGGTGGGGTTGAAGTGAAGCCAGTCGTGCTGCAATTACAGTTCCTGGGTTTGTTGACTCTGCACAGCCATCAAGGACTGGGTCCCTTCCCTTCACAAGTTGTAGATCTGTTTATATTCAGAACAGACGTTTATATTCTTGAAATACAGATAACACCATGTAGCTCCTGAAGATTTCTCTTAATGTTCACATGGTAAGGTACTTGAAAATCCACTGATTTCCTAAAAAGTAGTAGTAATAAAAAAAATCTATCCTGGAAGAAGATCTCCTATCTGGCAAACGTGTTGGATAATCCAAGTCAGCTTTAGGAAAGTGTCAAATAGACAAAAAGGGAAATTAGAGCATAAAAACTAAACTCAGGTGTTAATTGTGCTCAGGACGACAGGAGAGGAGGAGAATGTTCACTCTACTAGAAACACACTGGAGGTGAAATTGGGGAGAAGAGAGCACATTTTTATGAGAAGTGGGATAATTTGATTTATTCTATTTATTTTCAAAATCTGTGTTTGAATTCTGGAGGAATTTGATACACGTTTTCATGAGGAGCCCTTGGTCTGAAGGCAGCCCAGCACTTTGTGTCTGTAATGGCCACGTGCCAACTCTGGAGAAATGGGATGGGCTCCCCATGGAGGGGACCTGGAGAATATTCAGGGTATCTGCCATGCCTTATTAGGACAGGTAATGATTAAGAAGGTTATTAGATATCTATTATTGCTTCACTGTATGTGCTGTTGATTAATTAAGTAAAATGCTTTCAGTTTCCTGTTTTGAGAAACAGTAAATTCAGTATTCAACAAAATTGTTCTCTCTTTTAATAATGGTCTGTCATCAGCATTTGCCAGCCTTTCCTTCTTAAGCAGTACGTTCAGGGAATCTGTTGTGTATTAGGGTGTGTCAGAAAACAAAAATATGGGATGGCTTTTTTCCTCCCTCTAAGAATATAAGTTTGTTTGCATCTTTTTGCTATTTTGCCTTTTTAGTGATCTCGGTGACCACAAGGTAGAGTGTTACAGACCTCCAGGTTGCATGGAGGACATCTAAAGGATATGCAGCTACAATAACTAACCCGATAAACTTCTCTAATAAAGTTTCAGATGGAAAACTTATACCTTATTTTACGGTGCAGAAGTTGAACAATGCTCTGAATTTTACCAGACACTTCTCAGAGGAGAAAGGTAACTTGAGGTCATGAGAGACTGGCACAGTTTTCTGAGACCAGTTGTTTATCCCAGTTTTGTCAAGGTTTAATCTTGGTAATCTACATAGAGATAAAATATGCTTTATACAGAGCTAAACTTTTGTGTATTTTGGGTGCAGTTGTGGTGCTCAGGAGAAGGTGCTGGGTTTCAGCAATAAATCCGTATTTATTTGATGTTTTGGCTACAGAGCTATTATCATGCATATTTAAATATCTTGTGCATTGTTATGTTACCTGAAATGCATATATTTCTTAAATTTATCAGCGGATGTTTCTGTTAACATTGCAGTATTTGGTGACTTCTGTGATCTGCTCAGCTATACAAAAGAAAAAAAATTCATAAATGTACATTTCATAAATACCCCCAGGCTCTAAAAATAATTCCTCAGTTAAAAAATGCTCAACTGTCCATGTAACTGTGTGGAAATGATTTCTGTAAGTACTGAAATATGAAAAACAAACGCCCAGGATCCGATGGATAGGGAGATGTCTGCCTTAGGAATGTGAGGACGTGCTGGGCTGGGCAGCGAGTGTGAGAATGATCTCTCTGACTGTTCCATGGTGAGGATTTCTGTTTGTGCCTCCTGGTGCGTTTTTGCTCCTGTCACTTTTTGAATGTGTGTCCCTCACCTTTACAGTGTTACAATTGAATTGTTCTGTCCCACCGTTGTAACTCTGGAGTAGCTCCACTGACATCAGTAGCAATATTCTAAACAAACAGAATGTGTCCCTCTGGTGTTAGATATAATCTCATATCAAAACAACTCCTGTGGACAATTATGATTTATTGTTATCAGCTGCACTTAACATTTTTGCTGCCATGCAAGATATTTTTTGTAATTTTACACGTAAAATAACCTGTGTTCGTGTAGATTCCATTTATTTGAAAATCACCTCAACATTTTGTGAGTTTTCATTAATTTCTGGGTTTGCATATTTAGCATTTATTTCCAGTCTTCTCACTTAGATTTTGCCATTTAAGATGCAGATAGGAACGTGAGGGTTTCCAGTGTTTCCTCTTTGCAGGAGTTTCGGGTTTAATTACAGCTGTCTTTGCCAATGCAGTGCTCTGGATTTGAGGTTCGTGTTACCAGGCTGTTGGTGAGCGGGTTCAGGAACAGTAAACGCTTGTGACAGGTTGTTTGCTGAGCACTTCCTGCGTGCATATGGCAGATCATAGTTGAGCTGTTAGCAGATTATCCAGCGTGCCTTCACGTGAAAGAGGCTCCTTCCAGCCCCCTTTAAAGCTGTGCTGCACCGTCCTGGGGTGGGTGTGGTGGGTGGGATCTGTGCACACGCACCGGGAAGGGGCAGATGAACACAGCAAACAGCTTGTAGTGATTCCAGCCTTCTGCTTGGGACCCCTGAGAGGTGTCTTGTGGTGAATTTAAAACCGCTTTGGAGCAGTTCATCAGTTCCATGATAGAACGTCGTTAAATATTCGTCACATTTGTGGCCAAAAAAGAACCTTTAAAGCCGTGTAGAGCCATTATTACTTCGGGGCCAGTATTTTAACCCCCTGTCTGTGAAACTGGACTGGTCAGAAAAGTATGGGGTTTGTAGACATTAATATTTTGAGCATCTAAATATTAAACGACATTTAGAACATAAGGAAATTCTACCCAATTCGAAAAGGAAAGTCAAATTTTTTTCTTTTTCAAGCTTGTGAGGAAGAGCCTGTAATGAGGGAATAATCTGGAGTTCTCCTCACTTATTATAATGAGCCAAGGCATAGAGAGCAAAGAATATAGTGGAATTTTTCTGTGAAGAATTATATTCTGCTGATGGTGACACACATTTCAGACTGGTAATGCGTTGAAGGATCATAAAGATCTAAATCAAAGGTTCAATTTGCAATAAATTGAAGATTAATTAACCCCCCTGTGTTGTTTTGGAGATGGGGAGAGTGTTTGTGGGAAAAGCAGAAGGAAGGGGGAAATACTAAAATATTTCACTTGAAAAGATGAATGTAAGGAGGTACATTTTAGATCATCTCATTTCCTTTTTAATGCAAATCTGATTCTTTGATTATTCACTTTTATTATTTAGTTATCCTTATACAAAAGGTAGAAATTATGACATATTGGGAATGTAGGCATTTTTTATAGTGCAATAACAGTACAACTATTGCACTCCATTCATTTGTTGGTGAAAAAGGATTTCAAGAAAAAATAATTTTGAATAGAATTAATTAAGGGACCCTTAAAGTGCAAAGCTTAATGTAACTGCAGTTCTTTAAAGCAGAAAAACAAGAGAGAAAACAAATAATGCCCCTTAAGCAGATGCTTATTCACGTAGGATAACTAGTCTTTGATTTTGGAGAGGTGGTGTGACTTGCAGCTGAAAACCTTGATTTACTGTCGTTATTTATATATCTGCAATAAATGAGGAATAAGCATAAAACATGAAAAGGAAAATTAAGTATTATGGCAGCTCTCTTACTTTTTTATTTGATTTGCACCAAATAGGCATTTTTTAATGGTGTGTTGCTGTGCCTTTTGTTGACCATCTCTGTACGCCAGGTCTGTCTGCTTGTTTCCATTGGCTTGTCATGTTCACTAATTAGGGAACTGCTGCATGATTCACCTTGTTAATTAGAGGGACTTGCACACAAAGGCCCTTCGGGCAGTGCGAAAGAAGAGCCTAGCACTAGTGCCCTGAGAAAGCTACAGCCTGTGAAGTAATTCTTCTCATCTACCTTCTATTTTTTATTTGAAATGAATAAATCATTGAGATTTTCCTTGTGGAGTGAGAATGCAAGAATTCACATCTTTGTAAGATGTAAATTATATGTGATCAATAGAAGGGGAAGACTACTGTATTGTACTTACAAGACTCCCTAATTTACTACTTGTCAGTGTCGGAGAAATTGCTTGAAATATTTTGTCCCCACACCGTGGTGTGTTGTTCCCTTGATCTGCAGGAGGAACGAGCAGTAGGGTTTTGCTATAGTTAAATCTAAAATAGAAAAGATGTAGATTATTTAAATTTCAAGCTTGTTTTGCATCCCCAGTGGAACTTCCATTTCACAAGTGAACCCCCAGCACTGCCCCCACAACTTTTAAGGGGAAGAAGGTGGTGGGTGTGTGGCTATTTTTGTTCCTGGAGTTTTGCTCTGCCTCAAATCTGGCTTCTGAACAGAGCAGCGTACTTGCTGTAGCGTGTGTTCTTTAGTTGGATATAGTTTCAGAATAAATTAAATTTGTTTTTGTCATGTCACTTAGACTTGATCAAACCACAATCCAGGCTGCAGAGAAGGATATTGAGTTAAAAGTGCACAACCAGTCGCTACACTACACATTCCCCATCTGTTTGTGCCACTTCAGACATTAACTCCAATGCCATTCTCTCTAACTATTTGATTAAAATTACTTATTTCAGCCAAATGATTTTTAGTAGATTGCTGCATTTGCCTCATTTCCTCAAATGAGGCTGGCAGTTTCAAGATGCAAATTTCCCATAAGAATGCTAGAGGACTGGTATCAAAATCTGGGCATTTTCTTTTGGAATAATTTAGTTAAAGCCTTTTACTAGAATTTCGGATTAACTACTATTTTAAATGCACTTAAAATTTCTGCTATTCTGAGATCTTGTGTTGATGGCATATAGCCACAGAAATTTTAACCAAAACATAGAAATATGATTTTGAAAAAAAAAAAAATTGTGAAAATGCTTCAGGCTGACCTGAGATTTTATGGTCCAAAATATTGTTGCTCTTCACTTCCATGAAGCTGAGATCTTCCTGTGTGCCTCACTCTGCAGCTGACTCCATTGACAGACTAACCAAGAACTTCATCTTTGTGGTACAGTTCTGCTGTTCTGGTTCTTAATTGTTTCAGTTTACAAGTGTGTGCCAGAGATGGAACAGAAATAAAAGCAAGCAAAGGCCATGCTCTGCTGTTGGCACTCATGATGCACAGAGAAGATAAAATTCCTGCTCCGAGTCCCAGACACTAACACAGAGCTGTAGTGGCCGTGGAGAGTTTTCACCATCCAAATAGCTGTTGGGTTACTCAGACACAGTGAAAGATTTTTTTAAGGGGTATTTTCAAAAATGTTTATTCTAGGGGCGCTTCACCTTGGGGCTGAAACAACACCACCAAAGCCAAAAGACAAACACCTTTTGCAGTGAAGTAAAATCCTGATTGAGTTCAAACAGACATACAGCCACTGCAAGTCATGATTGGAGCTTTTACTGAGGGGTTGGAGAACAGCTGTGAAGAAGCAGCTCCAGCTCTGTACTGAAGAAAAGGAGAGAGATTTTGTCAGAGCTGTGAGTGTTTAAAAGTCTCACAGAACGTGTTCGGTGTAAGATTTGCTGTTACCCAGATAAAACTCCTCTGGAGTTGCGTTGCTGCAGTGCCTTTTCTAAACTTGAGCTCCTCTGGGCCGGTTTCTTCCCAGCAGTAGCTGTGGCTCTGGAGTTCTGCTGACCTTTTGAGTGCCACAGAGAGAGGGGGGAGCCCAGCATGGGCATCTGCAGGCATGAGGCGCTTTGCAAGGCTCTCTGAAAGTTCACCGATGCACCAATCCTTCTTGATCATTGTCCTGGACTTGTTGAGGTTACTGCCAGCATTTTTAATGAGTTTCATTTTTTAATTGCACCTTCTGTCGTGGGCATCTCAGGACATGTGTAATGGTTCCGCGTTTCAGGCACTCCTCAGCAAAAAAGATGTTTTTCCGGGGGGTGTAATCACTGTCTGAGACTGATAGATACGTGTTGCAGAGCCATCAATTAAGACAAGCTTTTCCCAGCATATGACCCTGTTATCAGGAATTAAGCCATCCATTGCAAACAGAATTAGGAGGGATCTCCATTGATGCCTATTGGCTACAAACCAGTGCTTCAATCATTGTTTATATGATCTTGCTTTCATCAAACCTTTCTGCCCTTTCGCACCCTCCGTGTCCAGTTTTCTGTTTGGGGTTCAGGGCTGCCTGTCTTCATTCCTGGCTGCAGTTATTTACAGCTTCTGTGGTGCTGGTGACCTCTTCTCAGGCCTCGTTTCTTAGGTGGTATTTCTGAATATGTGGACAATTGTAAGGAGACAAAATCTAATTCTTTGTGGGCTGAGTTGGCTCCGTGACTACAGAAACTTTTACAATGCAGCTTCTATTCCCTTATCAAATCTTATTTTGGCAGTATTTAAACATACATGACTTCTTCCTTCAGCTCTTTCTTCTTTATCTTTGTAATCATCTCTGTGTCTCTGTCACTGGGTTATTTTCCTTCCAGGCCAAAAAACATCCCTGAATTCTGCCTGTGGGTAGAGAAACACCTCCTTGACCTTTCTCTCTCATGTGATGCCACTCCCTCTTCTCCCTTTTATTTTTCAAGGTGTTTATATGTAGACTTGAATTTTTAAGAGTTCCAGTCGTCCTCTCGCTTTCTGATCATATTGAAGGAGATTTCTCTTCGTGCAGTCCTTGGCAGCTACAGCTCATGCCCATATTTCATCTCCATCCCTGCTTTAGACACAGCTCATTTCCATTTGCCTGACGAAGAAGTTGCCTTCTTGGTTTTGGGAAATTATTAAATCTAAATTTTAAGATGTAATGTTGATACTTTCGACAGACATATGGCTGTCTTCCTTGTGGCATATGGCTTGTGGCACTTCTTGCTAAAATACCTAAATGTGTCATAACAAATAATGAGGGAAAGGAAAAGAAAACAAACTCACATTTTAGAACCTCAGTTTTTAGCTTCATTTTTTGAAAGCAGTGAAGTAGGGTTCTTTCTGAGGTTTTAATGCTGTGCCACCATCACAAAGGAGAAAATTTCATTGTCCAAATGGTGCTTCCTTTTTATCCTATACTTGTCATCAAATGAGATACCTCTCAGTAAGTAAATGGCATGCTAAGAATAAATTTGGATTGGATGAGGAGCAAGGAACAGCTTCTAATTTATAAACATTTTTTCTTGTATAATATATTGAAATATTTGTGTTTTAGGTAAATATTTTTACTTTCAAAAAAGTTTGTTGTTGTTGGTTAGTGTGGTTCTGAATTGAAGCATAGCTTTCTTCCCAGAGGGCAGAAATTTTAATATGTTATTGATAAGTATATCCATATTAATTGTGATGAAGGCAAGTTAAAGAATGATTTTGCATTTGCAGTCCAGTATGAAAATGAGAGTGTGAATGAATGCAGCTATCAAACGATTGCATCTTGTTGGTTGATGGAGTGAGTTAGATTAATTTCTGCTAAATCATGTTAATTAACAGGAAATCATTTTATCAGGGTGTATAGGTAGCAACAGGTGTTTCATTTGTTTAAATATCCAGAGATTAGTAACTGGCTGAGTTAAAAGATAAACTATATTGTAATCAGAGTCTGCTTTGTTACTTTAAAATATGATTGATTGTGTAAAGTAAGAAGCTTAAGTAGCTTTAGTTTGACAGGTACTTTCAGGAGTCATTTCAGAACACTGAAAGGGACTGCATGTAGTTCACATTATTCTTAGTGCTGGGAGTTCAGAGGGTGATTAATGTGGAACCAGGTGTGCCAAACTGGCTGCAGAATCATTTCCAGTGTCCACAGAGAATGTGGCTCCAGAGGACCCTGAAGAGCCCCCACAGGTCAGGGCTGTGCATTGGGCATCTGGTGGGCAAGGTCCAGCGTCTCCTCTTTTGAACCAAAGCCAAGATACTGCCTTTTTTTTTTTCTTTCTTTCTTTCTTTCTTATAAACAAAAATAACAATTGGGGATAATTTTTTGATGAAGAGACAGATAATGAGTAGGAAAGAGACTGGTGCAGGTAATCTGATGTAGGCTATGAAAAAACAGTGTGTGACTTGGAGATGGAGAGAAGATAAAGTTGGAATGGGGGTATGAAGAAGCCAACAATGGTGGTCAGTCTGCTCTGGGATGTTAAACAACACCCAAGAACCTTGTCAGATGGCTTGCTAATAAGTACCCATAAACTGCAAAGATGTTTTATTGTAAGCAAATTCACAGTTAATAGTGAGTGTGCAGAGATGTTCTCCTAAGTCAGCTGGAGTACAGTAACCTCTGCAAGATGAAGGCCTCTGTTGGTAACCAGTAGCAGGATCATAGTTCTTTTGATTATTTTTAAATGTAATTTTATGATCCTCTGCCTTTGGGTGAGCTTTTAAAAAAAAACCAACCCAAACCCCGCCAGTAATAATTTTTAAAAGATTGATGAGAATTTGTGCAATACAGTATTTATCAAGTATTTCAGCACTTCAGTCCTTACTTTATAAAACATCAGGATGCTGCGATGATGCCTGTGTTTGATGTATCAGAAATGGTTTGATCAGCATTCAGGAAGGTTTACATAAGGTAGTTCTTTCCTGCTCCACTTCACCACTGTAAAACCAGTACCAGAAACTGCATTGTGTTTCTGTCTGGAGCTTTTGTACCTGGCAGCATATTCCTTATTTGTATCAAAGTAATGTCTCTTCATCCCACTGGGGCTTGATTAGAAGTGAGGCACGTAGAGAGGAGGATCCTTGTCTGGAGAGCTCCCAGCATGAATAGGCAAGCCGGGTGACGTGGGGTGAGAGGCACAGGGAGGTGAAGGGAAAGGTCCTACCAGTGTTCACCCAGTGAGGTAGAACAGAGCCCAGCTCCTTTGGCTCTGGCTGTTCTCAGCTTTCCTGGCAGGTGCTGAGTTACAGGTAGTGGAAAATCCTGTGCGTTTGTCAAAAATTAGTGTGTGGTATCAAGAGCTTTCTTTAGCTCTTCTCACTGGTTAAAAATGAAAGGATGGAGAACCTGAGGAATGTGTGAGTGCAAACCCTTCTGCAGGCTCTTGAAGGCATTGCCTGTTTTCTTGGTAGAACAGCACCAGACACTGCAGGTTTCAAGGAGGGCAGGATTTATCCCATTAGGGGGAATTTAGAGAAAAGCCATGTTTTGCATGTGCAAAAATAAAAAAGAAGGCACTGTACTTCTAATCTATGTTGAAACAATCATGGTTTAGTGCAGTACAGGTAGTACAGAGGGCCAAGTACTGGCTCCTGTGGGTTTGAAAATGGTGACTTTGGATAAGAAACTCATATAATATTCATGTAACCTTTGCATGATACCAGTTATCTGTTAGACTGCATTTCTGACCTGCACCTCCCAGGAAACGAATACTTACTCCAGTGCAAAATTTCTTATTCTGCAAAGCTTGACAACTTCTTCTGAGATCACTCTGAGCCAGTTGGCCCTCTCTTAAATATTCATCAGACTTCTGATAATTGTGATAACCCTTATAGGCTGGCAAGCATGGCAAATTAGCAAAAAGATGATTGATCTTTTTTTATATGCAGTTTTATCTTCAACCTTTCCTGGATATATGTTATACTATAGTAATAATTTCTTCTCTAAGGTATTTGCCAGTATCTGGATTTGCACATCTATTTACAGTTGCCTTGAAGCCTCATAATTACAATACAGCTGAAATGTCCATTTTCTTTCCCTGACTACAAATAGGGATCAATCGAATTTTAAATGACTGCTTACGGGCTGGCTTCCGATCATGACCTTTGTAAATGATTAGAGCTCACCACTGTTGCTATCTACCTTGAAAGGGTAAGCGGGCAGGTCTGTCTAACTGGCATTTAATCTGGAAGAGAGCCAAAGATATTTGAGCTAAAAACCTAATATGAGTTGGCAAAGAGAAGTATGTATAGACCTTTGCACTATTATTTAGATATTTTTCTGCGTTTCTTTTTTGTACTTAGGAGATTCTTTCCTCCTCTAGATGTGATATGTATTTTTAGATAATGTTAAGCTGGAGTTATGGTAATAACTGAAGTTGCAAAATAAATAGCATAAAAATGTGAAAAATGGGGTTTCAAACTTTTAATTACTGAATTTGCTTTTTCTGAAGAATGTGAAAACATGGAATGGTTTGGGTTGGAAGGAACCTTAAAAATCTAATTCCAATCCCCTGCCATGGGCAGGGACAGCTTCCACCAGCCCAGGTTGCTCCAAGCCCTGTCCAACCTGGCCTTGGACACTTCCAGGGATCCAGGGGCAGCCACAGCTTCTCTGGGCAACCTGTGCCCAGAGTGCCAAGAAGCCTTGAACTTCCCGGGGTTTGCAGGGGCCCAGCTCTCAGGACTGTCAGGGACACTTCTGTTTATGCTTGTCAATTGAGTTTTGTTTTAATGAAGAATTGTGCCTGTATCATACAATGTTTTAGTACCACCACTGAATTTCTTGGTGTTGGTCTGTGTCGCTGCTGAAGCAGGAACGAGTATGACATCAGTGGGATTAGAAGGCAAACACCTCCTCGCAGTTTACTGAGGAGTTTTGCAAACCCAAAGTTTTGAAATTAGTAAGAGTTGTTGCTGAGAGCTATGAATGCTTTTATCTAATTAAAACAATATACTGTGTTACCTAATCAATTATTCTTGTGTAGCATTGATGATCAGAATATTTATTAAAGTAATAATGTTCATGGGACTCTGACATGATTAACTCTCTGAAAGGATTATATAGTTTAAAGTGAAGATCCAATCTTGCCTCTCTTGTGCTGGCCAGAGTATTTTCTCTTATTTCTGTAGCATGCTACTTTGTTACATGATGCAGCTGGCAGGTTGTTTAATTCTTGGCTTCAAACTAGTCAAATGTGTTCTTACCTAAAGCTTAATCCCAGAAAGCAGCTGTAAATTTGGATTGTAGAGGTTTTGTGTCAGTATTACCTTCAGCTAGTGTTTAGACAGAGGTGTTTTATTAATTCAGATTTTTTTTTTAAAGAAAATATTGAGTATTTGAAACATTCAAAATAAATACGAGATGAAAAAAAATTTCATGATATTTGAATGGGCATTTACATTTTTCATGTCAGTCTTAAACTGGAGATACTTGCTAAGGCAAGTACTACTATGAGAAGGATGGAGTTTCCAAAAACAGCTGAGTTATTTGGAAGCAGAAATCCTGTGAAAAGTCATGAGAACTTTTGTACCTTCATTATTCCTCTATGGCAGGGCTGGGAACAGCAAGGTGCTGTCAGGGATTGCTCACGTGTGACTTCCTACCTCATGCTTACAGGTCTGAAAATAATGTTTTGAAATAACAGAATAAACACTCAAGTGAGCTGTTTCTCTCTCTACCAGATGCAGCAACAAGAACTGGCCCAGATGAGGCAGAGGGATGCCAATCTCACGGCACTGGCAGCCATCGGTCCCCGCAAGAAACGGAAGCTGGATGCACCTGGACTGCTCTCCATGGGAGGGGAGGTATGTGATGTGTAGAGGGAGAGAGGTTATGACTTCTAAACCTCGTAGGAACAGCTGGGGTTGCTACATCCTGATGTTTTCAGTGAACAGGGTAACCTGAAAAGGCACATTTCTGAATTAGAAGGACCATGAGTCCAGTTTATCTTGCCACGGTTAAAACGCCATCTTCTCTTAGTTGTATTTTCAAGTATTAACTTTCAGCAGATAATTAAAGAATATTTTTAAAATAGTTGAATGTGAAGTGTGTGTCTTAAACTACCACTGCCTTTGTACCTGTTTTCTGCTCTGCATAATCCGAAGGAAAGCAAAAAAGAGTGGGGCACGAAAAAGTATCCAGAAAAATATAACTGCAGTCTTACAGTTGGAACCAAGAGCTTGTAGTAATACCAGTAAGTGTGGGTTTGTGACCAATGTGTCAAAACTTCTTACAGAATGTCAGGGTGTCCCCCACCCCTGCAAAGATAAGCCTGTGATCATGCTCAGTTGTATGAAATTTTAATGAGAATAGCGTTCTCCAGAAGTAGAATGGGATTTGTCAGCATGGTGTTCCCTTAGGTGGAGCATTAGCTGTGCTGCACAGTGGAATGCAGGTCACCCAAAGCCTTGGTGTGCTAACCAGGGTGGAGAACTGTGGTGCCAGGGCTGCAGCACCTTGGGGAGCTGGGAAGAGCCCTGAGTTGCTCAGCACAGATACAGTTGGGTGCTTTTGTTCCTGCTCTGCCTGCCCACTGGAGTCAGAGGAATTCTCCCTATTATATGCCTGTTCGGAGGAAAAGGCAAACATTTGGTTTTGAATAACTAAACTAACAGTTTTGGCTCAGACATTTGACTGTCCAAATGCCAGGCATTTCCAAAGGCCTTTTTGTTTCCCACTGTGGATAGCTTTTATCTGACTCCTCTCTCTTCGTGTGCTAAGATTAGTGCTGGGGAATTAGCTGAGCTAGGAACAGAAGTAGATCTTGTTTACATTCTAAACTTGACTTAGGACTCCAGATATGTAAGACGTGCTCTTGTTTCTGGTAAAATTAGTTTCAGGCTAAGGGAGCTTCCTGTGTTCTGTGTTGTCCTGTTATTCCCTTCCTTTCAGTCTCCCTCCTTGTCACATGTTTGGTAAAGAATTTTGTTCTCCATATGCACCTCTAAGAAATCTCACACCAAGAGGCCAGAAGAAGCTTTATTAGAAGCTCAACTGGACAGTGATAGCTTTGGCTTTCACTCATTTAAAAATAATTTGAACCTGCTAATAAATAATTCGTGGATCCTTTCAGATTTTACCAAGCGTACCTTCCTTGCTTGTCTTCACTTGACCAAGGGAACATTTTCTCCCAAGTATCAGAATTTGACTTTTATTGTCTTTTGGCTCTCTTCAAAAAAATGATCCTTTTGTAAGCTTTTACAGTTTGATGGACAAAACTGTGGTCACCTTCAGCGCAACATTTTATTGAGAGCTCTCTGCCTGAGTGGGTTATTGATGAACAGCTTCCCCCTCTCCCTGGAAGCTCCTTATCTCCTGGTACAATGCTTCAAGGAAAGATAAAGGTCTCTGGCAAATTTCAAAGGCTTCTTGGAGATTCCTGCTTCCTTTTGCCCAAATTTTGCTGAACAACTGTATTGTTCAACTGGCAAATTATCCTTGAAGTTTTTGCCGATGCATGGATCTCCTGGAACCATGAATTGTGTGCCAGTTCAGACGGCATTGCTCCCATCCCTCTTCTCCCAGCTTCTCACCATCCTGGCCAGCTCACAGAGATGCCTGGCTGCAAGCTGAGTTCGAGGTCTCGGATGCTGTATCTGCATTATTCAATGTCTTTCCCGGGGAACAGGACCTCAGGTGCTGTCAGGAGCTGTGGCACACGAGCTGGCTGCTGGAAGCTCCCTTTCTGTTGTTCTTCTCAGCTTATTTTAGGGCTGCTCTGCAGAAATAAACTCGACTCCTCCGAGATGCTTTTACTGTAAAAGGTAGTGAAATTCTGTATTCGTCTAAGATTATCTCTTCTTTGGGTTTCTGGAGATTATAAACATTGTTATGAAGCTGTTCTGTGGTTCTGACATCCACCTTCAGATCTCTGACCTCCACTGTGGTCTATGACACTGATTTCTCTAAGCAGTTTCTAAGCTGCTTAAAGCCCTTGCTACTGTTAATCTCTGACTTTGCCAGAGCTTCCTTGGCTTGCTTTTTTTTTTTTTTTTTTTTTGAGTTAAAATAGCCAGTTTTTGAATTGAAGTTGCTGATCTCCTCATTAATCTCTTTTTTTACTTACATGTCTGCTTTTGTTGCAGCTGAGACACTGCACATTTGCTAATCCAAAAAGAAATCATTTACGAATCATCCCACCCTGGCATGGTGCATTTTTTTCCCTTTCTGAACCAACTCTTTTTTGGTATTTTACTTAGTTGCATTGGCCATTTTTTAATGAGAAGTCTTGGGTTTCAGCCCAGCTTCTTGTTTTAACAGAAATACCAGCTCAGAATTTCTCTTTGGAAATCGGATCTTTTTAATGATACCCTTTTGATCTGAGCAGGAGGTCAATTTAGGGACTACTGATGGATATCCTGTTTAAGAGAAAAAGCTGATGGAAAAGCTTAGTGTTTCTGTGTTCAAGTACTGATTGTTGTATAGACAGAAATCTCTTCTACAGCTTTTATAAATGTGAAAAAGCTTGTACTCATAATTGCCAATATTTTCCACCAGCACTTTGTTTGGGAGTGTTTTCTGTAAGCTTGTTCTCTGTCTCAGGTTGCCAGTGCTCATTTGGACTTCCTTGCTGGTTTTCAAGCCATAGCTAAATAGACTTTTTTTTTGGATGGGAGGGTTATCATAAGACCAGGCCCATCATTTATTTCTCCTGTGCTAATACAGCTACCTGTATTTGATTACTTTTACTCGGGGACATGGAAAATGGGCAGTTTTGGAGTGAGGTTATTACTTTCACATGCTTTTTTAAAAATTTCTTTTCTCATACATGCCACTGTATGAAAATGTCTTTCCAAAAAACGGGACACAAATACTTCCTGGAGAAGTGGCTGAGCAGGGGCTGGATGTTCTGCAATGACCCTGCCACCACATGTGTGACCAGTTGCAGACTGTCAATGGCCTGAGCCAGTCTGTGATCCCCATCCCAATCCCGGGCAGTGCATTCCTGCCCCTTCCCTTGGATTGGCTCTGGCTCTTGTTGTACCCTGAGCTAACCATTTTCATGGGATAAATAGGAAGAAGACTAACCTAACAACAATAAAAAGTGAATAGTTCCTGCCTAGCTTGGTGAAGTAGTTTGGCCCAGAGCCCAGTGAGCCCTGGAAAGGAACTTCCAGCAAGGCAGAGACAGCAACTGTGAGATCACCTGCACTTCATTCGCTTCCTTTTCAGTGCCTTTCTTGTCTTCTCGTATTTGAGATGATCTGCTGCAAACACAGCTGCCTCTGTAGCAGCAGCAGCTCATCAGCAATTCAGCCTGCTTATTATTATAATGTGGTTTAGATCAAGAGGGAAAGAGAAGGGGTAAAGAGGAATGAGATACCTTTGGAAGGATTCAGCTTCTCTGCCTCGCAGAGTTGAAACTATTGCATTTGCAGAATTTTTTTGGAACTTTTTATATTTATTTAATAACAGTAGAGAGAATTTTTTGGAAAAAAGTTACAGCTTCTTGGAATTGAATGCATGATTATCCAGCTGGGTGTCCAACAGTCCCGAGCCATGTGCATGGACACACGTGGCACTGATGCAGCGGAGGCAGAGGGAGGGCAGTGGGTCACATTTGCAGGTTCCAATATACAAGACAGCAACCACTTCAGCTCTTTAGTGAGCATCCTTAGGCACCTCTAATGTCAGATTAAATATAGGAAGTTTGGAGTTGCTGTTGTTTACCTGAGTTGCTTTTCATTTGATTTCAAATCTGTTCAGGTCACATTTTTGATGGTTTTTTTTTCCTTGAATTTTAAGGTTAGGATTCGAATTTGGTTTTGTTTATGAAAGAGGTATTTTCACATAATTGTGAGAGTTAAAGCTTTAAGAAAAGGATTAATCATCTCAGGACTAGGTCAGGTAGCTTTTACAAGGTAAATATCTGGGTAGTGCTAAGGTGGCATGAATGCAGAATATGCATATTTCCAAGTCTCTCATTTTTTATTATGGAATTAAAGTGTAGAAGCTAAATGCAAATATTTTGCTGTATTTAATAATAATTATTATTATTATTATTATTTGCTTTTTCATCGAGACCTATGGCTAGTACCCCAAAATACATAAATACAGAGTATATGTTTGAAATATCTGAGGGTATAATTTGTTTAAATATCAAGTGAAAGCCCTCTCCTGGTACTTGCTGGCACAGATGGTTTTTGAATACTGAGCTTCCAAAGGCAGCTTCAGGGCTAGTTCAGTGAATCACCACTTATTGAAGACAGTCATTTTAGGGATAAGAAAAAACCCTCTTTCTCACAGCAGAAGAGCAGTCATCTTAAGAATATTCAGCAAACTATCCCAAACACCATCTTTCAAAATGTGCAGGACCATATGTTGGGCCAGTGCTCAAGGGAGATCTGATCCTCTCTGTGTTTGCTCATCCAGTATATTCCAGCCATTATATTAGTCAAGAAGGATAATGTTCTTGCAGACCTGGAAAGTCCCAAAACTACAGTTTAAAACACTGATGTTTTGTGTGGAGAAAAGCTAATTACTGAAGCGATTGTGAAATGCATTTTGGGTACGAGGCACCACATTTTTTAATTAAAGTAATCTTTCAGATGGTTTAATTTGAGTATTTTAAAGCGGTTTTCGTGTTTAGGTTTTGTGTAAAACATGATTAAGATTCTGGTTTAAGACTTGTAAATCTGTGTTGTACCAGGGGCTTCCCAGTGCAGGCATAAGAGACGTTACTTAATATTCCTGTCTATCAGGTCTTTATGCCATTAGTAACTCCTGATTTCTAAGTGAAAATGTAAGGATGGAGTCATGACTATTGGGAAAAAGTTCTTTTGACTGCAGTCTCTTTTTAATCATCCATTACTGGACATGACTTAATTTGTTTGCACCATTAGTGCTGACATTCTCACTTCATCTCGGGTTATCCACAGACGTCTCAGCAATTATTTCCTCAGCTTGGTTGTCAATATTTTAACAATATTAAGAAGGATCAGGATGCTGGGTAATTTTACTCTTTGCAGTGGGTCAGACATGAGCTGTGCCTTGGAAATCCTGGCTTGGTTTCCTTCCTTGCTTGCCCTTTTAAACAAGAAGAGCTGGACAGTGTGTCCTGCACAAATGCTTGTTACAGAGGGTTGTGCGTTGGCTTCTCTCCAGAGTATCTACTCAGGTCATTCATCAGCCAATATATGAGGGATAACTGCCCAAAGAACCAAAGATCCCAAAGAACCAGAACCAATGAACAGTCTTTTATTTGGAGGAAAATCACCTCTCAGTGGGATTGCCATTCTCTGAGCAAATCTTTAGGCCGTTCCCTCGCCTTTCTGCAACTAAAGTTAATTTTATGGCATCCACTTTCAAAGATGCTTGGAACAACTTGTCCAACAGCTCAAGTCTCAGCTTGGTCTTCATGCTATATTGTTGGATCTTGATAAATTACTTCTTGTTTAAAATGGTCAAGAGATGTTTAGAAAGCACTGGAATCTGAAGATCCTTTCCGCTGCTTAAGCTTGAGTTATATGAAAGCAGATACAATGGAGCAGAACACCTTTTGCAAGCATTTATGGTTCAAGAAGTTAAAGTTTGCTTTTTGTGCTTTTAAAGCCTGTAGACTAAGAGCAGAACAGGAGGAATTTTTATGATTTATTGTCTCATTGCCTTTTCAAGCACTCTTTGCTCCATGTGTCGCTGCCATGATGAAATGCAGTGGTTCTCTCTGTGTTGGTGTAGGATGTCACCGCTGCTGACAGTTATGATTTCATTTGAGGTATCCCAAAACTAGCAGTGAAATGTATGGGTTTGGATTTTCAAGGAGACAGGAAAAAGAAGTCTGTCCTTACTTTTTGGTTTTTTTTCATGGAATTACATGCATACTGCTTCATGAATCTTTGAAAATCTCAAGTTTAGCTTTAACTTCTGTGGCTTGTTTTACTTCCTGTTTTCAAAACTGTGTAAATATTAAAATAGTTCACAAGAAATGTGTTTCTCCCTATTTGAGAATCAGTCTTTTGAAACACTATATAGATGTTATCCTGATTAGCAGTTGCACACGTTTTTCTTAAATAAATGAGATTTCATTTTAAAAATCAGTCGCCCCAATGAGGAAATTTCATTTTTAGGCATTTAATTTCAAACTGTGTTTTGGCCCATGATGAACACAGGCTGGGGTTTTTTAAAATTCTGATTTTATTTTGTGAAACAAGACTTGTAAAGGCAACTCTAATGCATCCTACAGACTTGGCAGTAAAAGTAGGAAGGCATTAAAGATGATGGCTAATGTTGTGTTTACATTGATGATTAATAATTGTAACTTGGAGTGAATGTGTGGAAATACACTTCCATGCCTGTTGCAAACAGGCAGGAGTGCAGACAGTGAGGCAGGCATGGATCTCAGCTGACAGGAGGAAAAAGCCAGGCAGCAATGCAAGAAAGCAGCAAGTGGCTCTGTGCCAGGAAAAACATTCTTTTTTACCAGTAGAACAGGTTTGCATACTGTGTGTATGTTCCTTTGATCTATGTAACACAAAATATTCTGACAGAGGTTCAATGATATTCATCATTTTCCCTCATTGGCCAATACAAATTTGATTTTTACTTCATCTGGAGATGGAAGTGGTAGTTGATCCCACCTGGCTGCCTGATGTTGATCTAGCACACAGGAGGAGACCATGAGAGCATTTCTCTCTCTGCTTTTCAAAGATTTCTTACTGCATTCTCACTTAAATAGTGTTTTGCTGCCTTTTTTTTTTTTTTGTTTTAATGGAAATCCTCCTTCTTGGTTACAAAAGAAAAAAAAATTGCTGCACTTTTGAAAAGAAAATAATTTTAGCAGTGTGGTAATATTAAACACAAGTCATTTATGGATGCTTTATAAATATAATGTGTGCAGTTTATTAGCATGGAAAATGAGAACCTGGCACCATGACTTTGGAGGAGTTAATAGTTCACCCTTTATTTGTCAGTCCCAAGGGGGGTTTGTGCTGTTCCTGGGAAGGAAGTGTTGCTCTTGCAATAGGCAGCTGCCTTGAGGATGTGTGTGGACAGAGGGTATGTGAGCTTCTTTTTTTGGGGGGTGAATAATTTTGGGTTGAGCTTCTTTGTATTTTCAGTTGTCTTCTCTGGTTGGCTTCCTGATTTTCAGACACTGAAGGATAAAATTGCAGCCCCTGTTTTTCTGACACTTATAATTACAGAATTTTCCTTTCTTCTGGCTAAATAAAACTGATAAGACTAAGAGAAAGTCTGGAGGGTTTGCCCATTGACTTTAGAAGGTAAGGCCCAAGGTGCTGTGACATTTTTTAGATGTCAGTGAAAATAATTTTTAAAACCTGACCAGAAAATTTTCAGGGTGTAACTTTTCAACATATACATGGAAAAAATTATACCTGTATGTTAAAGTGGCAGTGTTTCTTGTTTAAGTGATCCTTCTCTAGAGGAGGCAGATGAATCATCAGATAGATTAACTTCCTTCTCCCTTCCATCCTAGTCAATGCCAGGTACATCTTGTGGAATTTTTTTTTCCCTTTTTGCCTAAGAAATTCTTTACTGAAGCTGAGGTTTGGGAAAAGTCTATAGAGAACTTGAAATGTTTTAAGATGCACATTTTTGGGTATTTTCAGCCCGATTCTTTTATAGGAAGTCAGGTGATGTATTGGTCATGCAGAGAGTGACAATTAGGGTAACATTTTTAGTTTACTCTGAGCCTTTAGGCAAAGAGTCTTGAACTTCAAACTTTTAATGCAAACACCCTGCCTAGGAGTACTGAACAGAACTTATTATTGTTATTATTTTACCTGATGTCAATTGTAGAACCATACCCCTGTCCAAGCTGTGTCCCTTCCCAGCACTATGCATTATACTACAGTTAAATGTGCTCTTACAAAATCCTGTTGATAAAAAAGTAGAGGTTTTTGAATGGAAAAAAACCCCAGAATGGCAAAAAAACTCCTGACAGATAAACATTTCATTCGGAACTCACTGTGTTATTATGTATACAAAAAAATTATCCCTTCATTTTAAGTAGTCCCAGTCGAAAACAAGCTCGGTGTGTAGGAAAGAAAAATGAGAACAGGCCTTCCATAGTCTCCTTTTACCATATGCTTCCAGTCTTCCAGGATTTTAATGTAAGTCAGAATGTTTTCTTCATCAGTTTGTGAGTGGTTCATGTGTGCACATTATAGGTACATGTGCACAAAATGGAAAGCCAGGTCCCTACTACAGCTTTCACCAGTAATGTCATCATGAAATGGCACAATATCAGGAGTTTGTGGTGAGGGCAAATTTAATGTGAGCAACTTTGCTGTTCACGGAACATGATGTATTTTAATGTCTGCCATCTATTCTAAATTGTAAGAGTGTTTTGAGCAAACACTGTGTCATTTGGCAGTGACAGCTCACACTTCTTTCACGTGCGTTGACCAATCTCCTTACTGTCCACATTCCTCCTTCACAATTTGCCTAAAATTTGCTAATGATAAGACTGAAGGTGAGGCTCGAATATTTCAGCTTTGGGCTGAAATGAGCCTCTCAGCTTTCCTAAAAACCCTTCCCAGGAGGCGTGAGCGGCGAGCGTTGCACATCGTTCCCTTGGAAGAGCCATGGCACAGCGAGTCCTGTTTGGCCACATTCATGAGGAGTTAAAGAGCTGGAGCTCCAAACCTGCAAGGACTTGTGCACATGCTTAACTTTAAGCAGAGTGGCTGGTTTGTTTGAAGTCGGTGATGTGCCTCGTGTAGAACATTAATTACATGCAATAAGCTTTTGTTGGAGCGCTGTGTACGTCGGTGTTCCTGTCAATCTGCTTGTCTTTCCTACTGCATGAACTCGGCTTTCCTGCCCTGGTTCTGATGTAGGAAAACACTTTATTTTCTCTTTTTCTTAATTCCCTATGGTAAACCCAGAGTTTTCTTTCCAGAAATTAGCATATTGCGTGCTTTAGGAAGGTCCTGTGCTGTTTGACCACGGAGCTCTGTGGGGCTATCAGTGTGCGTTAAATGCAGGTTTATGAAGTTTCCCAACGTGTCGGGAATATTACGGGCAGTATTTCGCTTTCAAAGCAATAATCCAGTTAAATCAGCTGACAGTGGGATCTTGGTCTTGGTGTTCCTTTTGTTACACTCTCTGTTCTAGTGAGGGACTAGGAAAAAAGGGGTTTTTTGTTTTTGTTTTGCCTGGAGTCAAACAGGAGCATGCTGGTTAAAGGGATTCTGTGGGGGCTGGAGAGGGCCTGAGGGAACTCGGAGAGACATCTACCACCAGCAGCTTGTCTGTTCAAGCTAATTATAGCTAGGGTACTGTTTACTTTAGTGGTGTACTCCTTATTTATTAGTTACTTGGTTACTGCTTGCCTTCAAGTTACAGGCTGGCAGCCAGTTCCTGCAGGGGAGGTGCAGCAGGGAGGGAAGGGCATCATGCAGCACTGCAGCTCCCCGACCTTGGCATCCCTTTTTACTCTGGTGGGGCTTGGGGTTTTTTTAACACAGGCAACTGAAAAAGCAGGCAAAAAGAGAAGCAGAGAAGTTAAAAAATAGCAACAATTTAAGGGAGTTTTTTACAGTCTAGAGGCACTGCAGTGGTAAAATTATCATGTGTGTCTCCATGACTTGTCAGTCAAATTGTTTCCTTTCCCTCCTTTTCCTCCTGTCTTTGGAGCAAAACCTCGCTTTTTTGGCCTGTGTGAAGTTACAGTGATTTGAATAAAATTAAAGTCTTTATAGCTTTTTAACTGGTACCACTTTTCAGGAATCTGGAGTTGGTTTCAGGGGGCAGTTTCACTGACTGGTAGGTTCATTATACATCACTTTTCCAAGCATGACTGAAAACACACACACACACACACTCCACAGTGTTAACTAAAACTGAGTTGAGCTATTATAAAACTTGGGTATGGAAACTCCAGGTCAGTTAAGAGTCCCAGTCCTGAGGAGTCAGACTTCAGGACATTGAACCACTTTGGGAAGTCTTACCCTAACTCACCCTGTCCCTTTTCTGAGGAGCTCTGAGCAGGGCCCCTTGATCAGCTCTCAGAAGGAGGTGGTGCAGTGGGCCTGTTTTCACTGGCTGTTCTTATTCTGTTTGTAGTAATCTTGGTATAATAATTATCTCAGCAAACAAAGGGACGAAGAACAGCAGTGTTGTATGGAATGAAGAGAATTGAGATTTCCTGCAGCTGTGTTTGATAAAGTAGAAGGTATCACAGACATAGTAGAAGATATCATGCTTCAGCAGCATGAAAATAGTGATGGCCCATGCTGTAATTATCAAGAAAAGAGATAATTCTCCAGTCTTTTTGAACATGACAGTCTCTTGCAGAGCCAAAGAGCTGAACCTCTGTATGAAGGACCAATTACTGAACAATTTAGAGGAAGCTCTGTTAGGAGAATGAGCAAAAAGTTCCATAGAAAAGGCAAAGTTTCTGTCTCCAAAGGAGAAGGCTGGGAATGCAAGGAGCACAACAGGTTAAACAGCCTTGGCCAATGAAGGGAGTACCCTTAGGCAGACCAGCATCTCTAATCAGTGGTAGTGGTACTAGCTCTGAGGGGAGGGAAATTCAGGCTGGTGCTCTCATGTAACATTAAAAAGGACAAGCAGTCTGTCAGGGGAAACAGTCATTGGTGTGGGATTTCTTCTCTTGATCAAAAAGACAGCAGCACTGCAGCCTGCTTTATCCTATAGGGGAGGTGTTGGCAGAGGGCATTTTTTTCCCAGGCCATATCACTGGCCTGTGATACGTTTTTCCCTCTCCATTAAAGAAGCCACCTACATTTCTCTCTTTAGCAAGGTTTTGTTAATCCCTTGCTTTTCTTTTTTATATTTGTTTTCTTTTTTTTTTCTTTATGTTTTTGCTATTACAATTAAAAGAAAACAACTTTAAGAAACATCTTTACAAGGCAAAAGATGAGCTGAATCCAATGGATTGGGAAAACATGCCTGGTGCTTGTCTCCAAAGCCAAAATTAGTTTTCTCATCTCTGTAAGTAATTTTTGTGAAGAGCTTCCAATTTCAGTACATTGAAGCTCAATTAAAGGAGAGAAGAGGAAACTCAACTCCTGCCCGCAGACAGCACTGACAGCCATAATAAGTGTGTTGCCTTTTGGTAAAATTTATGTCGCCAGAAAATTCTTTTATCAAAAATTGTTCTCCCCAGCTGTGTAGCTACAATGAGATGGGATGAATTTGATGCTGCTCTTGACTTACTTAGCTTTTATCTTACTAAGTAACAGAACAATTAAGAACTTTCCCTGGTATTGTCGTCAGCTATGCAGGTAGTTCAAAGCAATAGTAATTTGCTAGTGATGTTAGGAAAAAACATACATCAAGATATCAAGTATTCTTTTAATTTCATAGTATTCCTTAAATAACTTAGAACATCCAGAGTAAAATCTAGAATTAACAGGCTGGAGTCAACTCTGTTCATCCTGACTGGTCTCTGCATAATGAAATCTGTAGATGTGTGTAGATTGTGTATTTCAGTTTGACATCTGATCAGTTTGCCCCAATTAATGGAAGTGTAAGATTGCTTAATGAACATTTCAGTGCTTTGTAGTTGACACTGTTGATAGGTACTGAAGACTCCAATGTTCCAGGTGGCTTCAGAAGTTTCTACCTGGGTCTAGTTTGTGGCCCATGAGTTGATGGTATTCACATACAGTATTTATTTTGGCTGTAGTGATTAATAAGTCAGTTTGACCTATTGGGGTTTCTTCTCTGCAGTGCCATATTTAAAACAATGCAATATAATCCATAATTCAGCTTGTGCAGCCTGTGTTGAGCCGTAAATCCTGGTTGGTCTGCAGTCAGATGCATTTTTTTATACTAGACCTACTCAGATACAAGGGTTTGTGGGCTTGACAAAACTTTTTAAAGGTTATATATTGCCTTTTAAATAATTTATCCTGGTGGCGATGAAGACCAGTTACTTTTTAACATAATTTTTTCTATTTCTGCCCTTACTCTCTAAGTATTACACAGCGCTGGGGTAAATTTATGAAGTTGTACTAAGTGTGTGGGTGGGAGACAGCAAAGCTGAGTTTCTTCTTGTGAAAATGTTTTTCCAGCTACAGATTCTACAAAATTAGATTGTTGCTTTTCTTATTTAAATTGTGAATTTAACGTAAGTCTTCTGATTTCAAAACCTTTAACAAGGCAGTATCAGCTATAACTTTCTTCCGAGTTATTTAATTAGTGTATATATAGAGATTCATTACTTTTTAAATTGAACACGTGATCACATAAACCTTAACAACAGTGAGAGTCTTTGAGAGTTTCAGGGGTGTATTTTTCTCTCCAGCATTCAGCTGGGATATGAGAGCAGCTTTTTTCTTAAAACTTCTAATTTCTACGGAATTTCTGATACAATTTTTTTTTTTTTTTTTTACAACAAACAGAAGCAAACCAAGAGCAGCTCCTGAATAGCTTTTGCTGCCCTCCCTCCCTTCCAAGACAAAGCTACCTGCCCTGTGTCTGGTTAGAATGAGCATCACGTAAAACATGTCACATTAATCCTCCCTAAGCCTCTTACACTCCAACTGCAGAGCCACCCTAACAGGGGGAAGTTGTTCAGAACTGACACCCTCCCACAGATTGCATATCAGAGGAAATGCTTTACCCACCTAGTCTGGAGGCTCTGGTGTGAATTGCCCTCCCAGGTGTGATCCAGGACACTTGTGTCTGGCTGTGCTGGATCATCCTGACGGTGGGAATGCGGATCCATGAGGGGCACGTCATGTTCACAGAGCACTCCAACAGTCACTCTTTGTCTCAGCTGATGGGGGGATTGCAGCACGCAGGGTAATTCGTGTTGACAGGAAGAACTTGCAGATAGGCAGCCTAAAATGGGGAAATCATTACAGAAATTTGTTTAACTGGTTGAGTGGCCATAGCAGATTGGTTGAGCCAGCCAAATCTGAAGGAGGTTTCTGCTCTACTGCTGTTTTTAAGATTAATTTATGGCTGGTTTATATGTCTTTGGAATACGTATTTGTAAATCTTTGAACACTTATAGCAAAGTTATATAGTAACTGATAAAAAATTAAGTATATGTTTTCATCTCTGTTGTTCAGACGTATAAAGATATTCTTCCATGGTTAAATTTTGAGGAAAAATATTGAAAAGAAGGCAGGCATATAGTAAAAAATAAACCCATTGAATTGTTAATTATATTTCATTCTCTTCAGAAGAATGTGTTAGCAATTTAATGAATAATATAATTTCACAACTTGTTTTAATTAATTCATAAATTGCTTTCCAATTGCTTGTTAGTCTGTGAATTTAAATCTCTCTGACAAAAATCTGAGTTTTGTTTACAGAAACTGAATGAAGACGAGAGTTTACAGGAGGAGCTGCCTTAAGTATTTAAACAATGCTATTTATTAAAGAATCTACTTTTAAGTTTTACTTCTTTTTTTCTTTTAGGGTTGAGGGTTTCAAGCTGATGCCATACTGTAAATTCTTGTGCTGTGTGTTAGCTGCAGCGTGATTTTGCCTAGTTAAAAGAGGGCCCATGGGTGTGAGGCAGGGGCATCCCCAGGTGAAGAACAAGAGGGATGACATTTTGTCACTGCATTTCGTTTTCAGGCAGTGCCAGCTCCTTTTGCCTGAGTGTGACAGTCTAAGCCATGTTCCTGCAGTTTTTGTTCAGACAGGGCAGCCTGTTGGCCTGGCAGTGTTTTTAATGCATTATTATTTTTCTGCAAAGCACCTGATTGCACGGCCAACCCTGTGTATTTATTATTGCAGGCACTTGGCTCTGAGAGAGAGAGAGATGTGGGAGCACCTCCTGTTCTTCACTCTAACCAAACCCTAACCAGTCACCTACATTTATATATTTTCTTAGAAGTTAATTTCAACAAGTTTTAGTCATACCCTCTAGGATCTCCATAATACAATTCTGTAGGTACAGCAAATTCTTTAAATTGCCCTTAGCAGCAGAGCACACAGGCATGTTACAGACTTTAAGCACGAGAGACCTAAGTCTGTAGAGAGAAATATGCTTTGAGTATTATCCATATTAAAAAAGAGATATCCCAAACTTTGCATTTGAAAATACCCCTCTGAAGTGTCACTTCCAGTGTAAATGCTGATGCGTGTTGGCATTAAACGGTTGTGTGGAGAGCGCTCCGGTAGGGTGGGAATTCTTCCATTGTCAGTCTGGCTCTGCTTCTGTCTGTGGCTTACTGGAGCTGGCTTTGTGTGCTCTTATCTTGTTCATTGCTATTCATAACCCATACCTTTGTGAAGATGGGCCTTTATTCCTAAGAAATATTTGCCAAGTTCCTTGTTCCTTTATGTAAAGGAACAATAAACACTATTTGAACAGACATAGCTTTGATTTGTTTTCATTCTCGGTTTAATTATGCAGCGTATGTTTTAGACACATAGGCCTGATTCTTGTCTTGTATTAATTTGCCTTTGCATGTTAACAAGCATGAAAAGAAAGCAATCAAAACCAGTATTGTTGTCTAGGTATGGGGTGTTCTGGGCCATCTGTATGTTCTGGTGCTAGCCCTGCTTTAGGGGAAGGGAAGAGCCAGGTGGTTCTCAGTTTCTGGATAATTTAAGGAAATTACCTCCAAAGATGAAAATTTGGCAAGTCCTCAGCTTTATGAGGAAAGAGATCTCTGACATTTGGCTCCACTCCTCTCTCCCACCTTTATTCCCCAAACTCCTGCTGTGTTTAGTCGGGGGAGAAGAAGGCTGGTTGTGCAGTGGCGTTGGGTTGTGGTGAGTGCAGGGCATAAGGCACAGTTTGCAGTATTCCTGATAACTTGTGTAAGTTCTGTCAGTTAGAACTGAAGTGTTCTGAACATCTTCCTTTAGTTTTTGAAGGTGTTGAGTTGAGCTGACCTATGTGATAGTAAGGGAGAAGTAATTACTAAGAATTCACAAGGCAGATGGAAGTGCAGGGATCTGGGATTGATATTCTGATTCGCTGCTACACAGGTACTGTGTGAGGTTACCGCTTCTGATTGAAGTCTCTTTCTCCTTTGTATATGAAAGCAGCATAATTAATCAGGCAGTAATGAATTCAGGTACTGCTAGTTTGTCACCTCAAGAGAGAAGTTACCAGAGCAGGATGAAATCTAATTGAAAATATGGTTGGAATTAGTATTGAAAGATCTGTTTCAACACGTGTAGTGTAACAGTAGACACCTTGTGATAAGGTTGGGAAATGTGTGTTGTATGGCTTGAAATACATCCCCCAAAATAAGTGGAAGATGATACAAAAATTCTCTTGCAAATTTAAAACTAAAAAAATACTGGTTTACAATGCATTTTACAGGTTAGAAAGGGAATGTTATTGTATCTAGATGAGGAGTTTGCAGCGCTAAATGTCATCTGATTTGTATATTTAGTTTTCTCTTTGTTAACAAAAACCTCAGATCGTTTCAATGTGAAAGTTGCATCTGGCAGAATTTCTTCCCTCAAAATCAAGAATCGCCAAGCAAAGCAATATTTTGGCTTGTGGTTTAAGTTCCTACTGTTGGTGAGCTCTTACACGTGTTATTTGAACAAAGGTGATGTTTTTGGTGCTGTGCACATTTTAAGTTATGGAAGATCTGCATCGTTATTGTTTGGGCTGTTTTCAGATAACCAAAATAACAAAACCAAGCCAGGTTTTAGGCGTTGCTTTATTCGCTTAGGTGAATTTTAGAACACTTTTTATTTCTGTTACTGAGGGAGATGGTATTTTAGCAGTGCCTGTCTTGTAGCGAGTGAGTGCACGGTGTCCACCCCTGTGACCTGCTGGGAGGGTCAGGCAGGGATGGTCCCTGCAAGTGCCTCTCCCTTGGATCACTGGGAGCAGTGAGAAGGGGGTCTGTGCCTGGGCTGGTCCTGCCTGGAGTGGCTGGGAGCGCTGGCAGATCTGCAGGATAATGACTGCAGCGGGGGGCAGGGAGGAGCAGCTGGGGGGCACAAAGCCCTTCATCAGCACAGCTGGATCCGCAGCGAACATCTGTCTGTACTCTTAGACTCGACACTCGTGTTAATTCTGGGGGCTGTATTTGCATTTGTTAGATTATTCTGGTAGCAGTACTTTCCCGTCTCTAGTGTTCCATGTCTTTCCATAATCCCCTCTCACAGCAAAATCAGCGTTGGCAATTCCGAAGAAACAGAACGATTATCTTCCTGTAACCCTTTAACAATTATTAACTTTCCTATACTTTCCCAGCAACGGTTATGTGTGTACGTCTCAGGAAAGAGCAGCTGTGAAATAAAAATAAAGGAATTGCACAAAGAAGCTGTTGGTTTGTGTTGTGATTGCCATGGAAGAGCTGTGTACTCCCTCAGACCTGGGGAGGAGGAGTCCCTGCACTCAGGATATTTCAGTCAGAAGCTCCTCTCTCTGTGCCTGTGAGGAGGTGAATGGCTGGGCAGGAGGTTTGAATTTACAGGCCAGTGCACACTTGACCAGAACTGAGTTGATTATAAATCTTCTTGTAATAATTTAATGACAGTAAAAAGAAAAGGGGGAGGAGAAGCTCGGATTCCAAAAAGAGGTGTTGGGAAGGAGCACTTTTGGTATCTCTTAAGCTTCTCTGCTTACTCTTATTCACGACTTTCCCTTTCCTTATATGTTCTCTGTATGCTTCAGAGAAATAAATCTTGTAAACATTTGCTTGGTTTTGGCATGGAATAATAAGGCAGACAAGTGTCACATGAATGATTGTGACACTTGTACAAATGTCTCTGAGCTCAAACAGGACAGGCAAATTATGTTTTGACCCATTAACTGTAGCTGTCTTAGGTAGAAAAAAAATGCCAATTTATCTAAACACTTTAATTCAAGCATGCACTTCAGACTTAAAAATTTGGCAGAATCATACCTTCTAGGATTACTACTTTGTCTGCATATTAAAAGCATGTCAAGATGAATCTTTCCATCTGCAGTCTACTGAAAAATCACAGTTTTGAGTGGAAGATGGGGAGGAAAATCAAGCTGAGTGTTTCGATTCCATTTCATACAGATAGAGACCATCATTTTGCCATTCCTCCTGTTTATCCATTTAACCACAGTACTGTGGAAAAGAGAATGGTGAAGGTTTTGGATATGTCATTCTTTGGCATTATCAGCTTCTCAGAGTTCCTTTCATCTCCTCATAGTGTTGTGTTGAGATTCTGTGGTGGTGGGAAGAAGTTCTCTACAACATAGTAAATATGTCTCTCCATGAATGAATGTGGGGTAGTCTGGTTGTGGGGCTGAGACACAATGCTGCAAATAATTTATTTTATTACTTATTAATACTAATGTTGGAAAATTTCCAATTTTGACGCGTTGGTGGTTTTTTTTAAAAGAAACTGGGCTGTATAAATTTTGCCATGTCTCAAAATAATGGGGATTTATCCAATTTCCTTTCAAGTGTAGGTGTTTCTGTAGTTACATACCCCTTTTAAAGTCTAATGCCATGAGAATTTTTTCAGCCAACTCCCAGTAGTCTTATGCTGGAAGGATCACTCAGTACCTGTGTGTTGCACTAACTCAAGATCCCCATCTCCTGCCTTGGTTTCCTCTTCTTCCTTACATGTTCCTTACCTTAGCCTTCCTTATATACTCTCAGCTTTCTTTTCAAATGAGGAAAAAAAACTAAATCAAGGCAAATTATTTTAATGCTGGAGTTCATTTTTCAGAATTGAGACCTCACTCGTGAAGCAGTTTCTGAAAACTGTATTAATGTTAATGAATTCTGTGTTACTTGGTTTTGGTTCTGTAGCTGATAATATGATAATACATAATACAGCTCCAGAATTTAGGACAAAGAATGAAAGTTTTAAGTATTCAGGTATTCTTAACTCGAGCGTTTTAATGGGTCCTCAAAGTGCAACCTTTCATTAATGAGAATATTTTGGAACGAGATTAGCAGTCTGTGGCAAGTAATAAACAGATTGGATGTAGGTTTGTGTAGACCTCTTTAATGGGAATGAGGAAATGAGGTTGGATGTGCTTAGCTAGGAGATAAAAAGCCCATCTAAGTTAAAAGGCGTAATAGGAGTAAAAAAAGTGAGGCACAGTTTTAGAATGAAATGAGAGTGAAGACTTGGCAGATTAGGTTTGCCTTAAGTCTATGATAGTTAAAATAACCCCATTTAAAATTTTGAAACTGTAATTTACATGTTCCTTTATTATTATTCAGATTAATACTAAAAGGGCAGAAGTCATCCAAGGAACTTACGCATTAATTTTCTTCCCTTTCACTACTCTGCAGATTTGTTTCAAAATATTTTTCTAGTACCTTGAATTTTGTTGCTGTTTTTTGTTTTGACAAGTTTTCTTTCTGACTGTCTCTTAATGCTACTGAGAAATAAAGATGCTTTTACAAAATGCTTTCAAGCACAAAAGGAGATGGTTTTCAAGAGATTATTTTACATATTTACATATTTTACCTTAAGCATTTTGTAGTCACTGCCTACTGGTGAATGTATCAGATTTTTACACACACTTTCAAAATGAACCAGTTTTGCTTCTAAGCCATTGCAAAGGGAGGAAATGAATTCTAACTTTTTTCACTTCATTTTCACATCCTCACATTTCCTTATTTCACATGGTTTAAAACAAAATGCCTCCAGCATTATTTTTCCTTTCTCAAGAGCAAAGTGAATGTGACTTTTCTAAGGGGGTCACAGGATGCCTCTGAGGCCTGTGGGTGTTACTGGACTGCTGCCTGCTTTCAGCTTAACTGAAGGGCTTGTCATAGTTTTCATCTCCTAAGAAATTAGCCCTAGGTGCTGGCCAGAAGCAGGAGAAGGCAGCATTATGAGTCCCACGCTGGTTATTTCCCACTGACATCAAATCCTGAGGTTTTTAAATTAATCCTACACAAAGACAACCCTTCATTTTGGTGCCAGTTTGAAATTAGACTGCAATAATGACCTTTTAAAGATGTCTAGTTGTTAAGATAACCCCCTGTTGAAACTTGAAGGTGGCTGCTGCTCCCCGTGTTGATGATGTCCGTGAGGCTTTAGCAGATTTTGTCAAGGGGGTGGCACTGAGGGGACCTGGACAGCCAGAGCTGCCCCAGCCCTCCTCACCTTCCAGCTCCCCAGCCTTGCTTCCAGGAGCAAACAAAGGCTCTTTTATGAAGTTCCAGCAGGCAGATTAGTTACAAACCAGTAATAGAAGACTTGCACAAAAGGGGACCCGACTTGGCCATCAGAAAAAGTTAATGCTGGGCTCTGAGTGTGAATTGAAAGCATACCTTCTGATGCCTTCACACCAGCTGGCAACTGGAAAAGCTTGGAAAGGGGAGTATTAACAGCAACTGTTAATATAAACAAGCCAAAGAAAGTGATTTAATATATGCTACCCCCAAGTGTGACATCTGAAGGGAACGCTGGCCCAGTAGAAAATAGGAAACATGGGGCAGATCTGCATAGCATACAGGAGATTTTTGTCTATTGGAATAAACAGGAATTTGTATTGGTCCTAAACTACAATTACTCACCTAATTGTCCCTGTTTTTTTCACCTTGGGGTTTTATATCCTAAACCTGTATGAATTTAGCATGTGCAGAATTGTCTGTCATTACTAGCAGTAAATAGGTATGAAGCTGGAGACTTTGTAGGCAAACTAATGTGTGTAAACAAAGGCAAGACACTGTAAGTCTATGAACAATTATTTTGGTAACAATTACCCTCAGCAACTGTTTTTCTACATTTAAATTGTGGAAAAAAATACTACCGTCCTACTTCATTTGTGTTAAAAGGGTACCTGTGTTTTTTACTTGTAAGAATTGCCTGCTCATTTTTTCAGGGTTTTTACATTTGGCAGTGCTCAAAGGCAGTTCTATTGTGTAGAGTATAACTTTGATTGCTGAGGCAAATTTGATTATGATTTCAGCTATACGTAATATATGAAAATTCTGGCTGTTTAACCAGCATCAGTGGCATGTTTTCCTTTAAAAACTGGAGTAGGTCCTGTACAATGAGCACTTTTCAGCTGTTTAAATACTCCACCTTTGACTATTCACAGATACATTTTTAGTTCTACTCATCAAAAAGAGAAAATATGCATTAAACATTTTATTATTTGATGGTGTGCTCCATCATCTGCTGCCATGATGCACACAACTCGTACTTGTTTTGAGAAATGTACTGTGAAATCTTAATTTGAATCTGTAGATTTTGAAAATATGCAGTATACAGACGTTTGAGAATTCCTTATTTAACCCTTAGCATTGTTAGAGATTTCAAGAGCTTCTTTGCAGCAGTTCTTAAATTAAAGGTTTATCAAAATACAGATATAAGAAAAATACCATTTGGATCTTGTATTTTACTTTTGTATATTAAAATAGTGGGACTACTTGCTTTATCAGTTTAGGGAGGCAGGAGAAAATTGAATCTCTTATTTTGTGATCATTTCTCTTCTTTAATACATTTCACCTAGTTTAGAAGTATGGATCAGAAACTCACAAGGAAAACTGATGCCCTTTCCTGCAGCTAAATTAACAGGAATCACGTGGCAAACAATCTGAGCCTTGTATGAAAAGGGGAGCCATTAAAATTAGCCCTGAGCTATGGACTGCACCCAATATCACTAGAACTGCACTCACTGCAGATGTGGAGGCTGGCTCTCAGGCAAACTGAGCTGTGTTGTATAGCTACAATTAAAATCAACTCCTCTGCCAAAAAATAAAAGGGAGGAGGGTAGAAGGAGAACATCAAAGACAGATTGAAATGTGTAGTTAGTAATAAGAGTGGTCTCCTCTTGAACCAAGCCCTGCAGCGATTCATGGCCCCCTTGTTAATGAGAAATTTTGACCTCTGGTTTGTAAGTTAAACTTGTAATCCCAGCTAATGAAGTAAATCAATCCCAACTTCAGTCTGTTGTTCCCATTTTTCTTTCCACAGTGTGTCTGGGAGTTAGTATCCAGGTCTACAAATACGATTTGGGGGAAAAAAAATTATTCTGCTGCTGTGTAACTTCTCCTGTTTCACAGATTCACTTAAATGTATCTAAAGCAGGCAGATTATTTTAACTTGCCTGTGTACCTGTAAAATGTCCTATTGCTTTGGGTGTTTGTGCATTTAAATAAGAGGCCTCAGTTACCATTTGAAAAGGGAAGCTGGATTTGTAACTATCCAAAAATATTTGTCTCAATCAGGTTTGTGCTATCTAAAGCCTGTGGATCCACTCAAAATTATTTGAGGAGCCTTATTTTAATTCCTGCTATATATATATATTTAAGGGGATACTGATGATAGTTTTGTCAGCAAAAAGGTCTCCCACTGCAGTCTCAATTCTGAGAGAAAACAGATTCAGTAACAATAAAATGAATGCAAAGCTAAGATGCTCATTCTGATAATGTGTGGATCAGATCACTGTTTGAAATATGTACTTCTGTCTCGTGAGCCACCGAGTGACAAAAAAGCCAGCCCCAAACCCAGCCCAAACGCCCTGGTGAAGCCCCTGAGTTGATTCTGTGTCACACCACGTTATTAAGGAATCTGTAAGAGATCAGCAAATGATATGAAAGGAGGTGAAGTCTTTTTGGCAAAAAATAAGGAGATGTCAGATTCATAATGTGATCCCTTAAAGGAAAACATAACCAGCCGGAGACAAAAAAAGACTCGTAGCTGCTTCGTTTTCCTTCTGCATTAGCAATTGGTAGTGCTGTGGACCCTTCTGAATGATACAGGCCCCTTTTTGTTCGCATCTGTGTCACTCCAGAGAGAGTTTTTCCATTATTTTATGGCTGTTTGGGGGCAGGATCTCCCTAACTAAATGTGTTTTTCTAAATGAGGGGGTACACAAGCTCTCTTCTGATTGTGGACAACTTGCTGCGTCTCTGCATCCATCCCTGCTCTTCCTGGCAGTTTTGGAGGGGGGCAGCCTTTTGGCTCCCAACTTTTTGGCTCTTAATGTTCGTTTTTCATAGCCATATTCCTGCAGTTTGGTCAGCACACCTCACCACACAGTACTACCTTTTGTAGAAGTCGCATGCTTAGATTTCTGTCGTGAAGAGGGAACAAATGCCCAGCTGCTGCTGTATTTTACACGATTTTATTACAGAAAAGAGGAATTCTTTGCAGCAGTGAAGTCCCTCTCTGGGGATTGCCCCAGTTCAGCAGCTGTTTTTTCTGTGCTGACCCCGGTGGTGCCGTGTTTTGGTTACCTCGGGGACGAGCCCGGGCTGTTCTTTCTGGAAGTAGGAGCCGTATTATTTTTATGCCTTTAAAAGAGGGTGATTCCTGACTGGATTTGATTACTTGCTGCCAGGAAGCCGACAGTGATTTCCTCAGGGCAGGCAATTGTCAGGCGGCTGTGGAGTGCCCAGAGGGGATGGTTCCCCCAGGCTGGGGACACAAAGGCTCCTGCAGTGAATGACCTGTCATCAGCAGGTGACACCTGGCCCTTGTCTGTCCCCTCTTAACTGATGGAGGCTGGGAATGCTGAGATTCCCAAACCTGGAGAAAAGGCCTCTTTGTAACTCACTGAAAGCTCTTTTGAAGCTGAGCCTTGTAGGGAGGCCCTGAGTGAGTTGCTTTCAGCCTGTCTGAGGAAAGCAAAGCACCTGAACTGGTGGGTCTGAAAAAAGAGGAGGGTTGGTGAGCAGAAGCTTTTAGAATAAATCCTAGAACGGTTTGGGTTGGAGGGTTAAAGACCATCTCATTCTTATGCACAGGACCCCAAGTTGTGGAGAGCGAGATGCAAGAGGCTGTCTCGCAAGGAAAGGGAAGAAGAGCTTTTCTGCAGAGGAACAAAATATTAATGCAGTCCAAATACAGAGATTATATCCCCTAATAAGGTTTAGCCTGTAATAGATTTTTATCCCAAGGATCAAATGTCGTGAAAATTTTTATTGCTCAAAGTTCCTCTGTATCTAGAGGGACTCCATTTGGTTTATAAGTAACACATTAAGTGTCGCATGTGATCTTCAAAGTATACATGAAGGGCTAGATTAAACTGTATACTGTTTTTGTTAGTGATAACCCTGCACAATCATTAACTTTACCTGTATTTTTCTTTGAAGATGCTCATGACCCTCATAACGATTCGAAGCTGGGGGCTTTATACTGCTGCAATTCATTAGTGCACTATAAGCAAGAGTTTATAATAACCTACTTTTTGTCTTACTAAATTTAAAAGAAGCTCTGTTAATTTTGACAACAAGTGAAGAAACGCAGCAGCGAATCTGCTCTCGAGTGATACACCTTGGTATATGGAGGATCCTGTTGCGAAGAAACTTGGAAAATAATCAGGGTTTATTAGCTGCACAGTCTTTCCCCCTTTGTTTCTATTCATTTAATTTAAAGTGAAACAACTCAGCATGCAAAACTAAAATTAGCTGCAAAAAAAGGTGTAAGTGAATAAACAGGCAAATCCATTAGAGTCGATGGGTTATTGGATCCCTTGCCATCCCTCAGATGGCGGCCTATTAAAAGTGGTAATGTCTGCCTGCAGCACGGCCCCCAGGCACCAAAGAAGGCCAAGACAGGCATATTTCACATGCATCAGACACAAGAATTAAATAGACCAATGTTCCCTAAAAGACTGAAGTACATCTCTTTCTGACGTTCATCTCGGGCAAAAATTCATTGATCTCAGTATGTCCCTTGGCAATTATAAAATATTAAATCCAAGTCACACTTTTCTAGTTGGCTTAATTTTTTCTCTATTCACAGCTTTCTATTTGATCAATTTTAACAAGTTAGGAATAGCATCTAATAATAAAATAAAAACTGCAGAGTGAAAAAGTTTGTTCATTTGACATTCCTGTATTTTTGTATTTAGACTTTGGACCTGCCCGTCATTTTATTGTGTTTTAGATAAATTTGCACAGGAAGTAGATGAAAAGAATTTATATTTATTCACTCAAAAAAAACCCCTCCCTGGTCTCCTTTGAATTAGCAGTTTCTTGTTAAAGCTGGATACTTGTATGTGGCCATGGTATTGCAGAGAAATCCGTATTTTTAAGCTAAATCTGTGTAGTTAATCACCATCGTTTTTCCTAGTGTCAGACAGTAATTATTTCTGCTTCATGTTTCTCTTATGTCAGGCTGGAAAATGTAATCTTGGTGGAACCTTACTTTCCAAATTAGTACTTACATGAGCGTTTTTGTTTGTTTGTTCTAACTGAAATTTGGATTTGTTTGTGTAAACAGCAGTCAAGCCAAATGAAAAATAACCTGTCAGAACTTGCATCTATTTTAACATCAATTTGGAGATTGTACAGCAAACGAATGTCTTTGCTCACGAGAGAATACTCTTGGGGAATTTTTTTCTGGCCAGGCGTTCTACCTGCTCTGTTACTTGTTCCCTGCCTGCTCAGCCCTCTCATCTGGCTGGCACACTTACAACCTCCCAGTCCTTAAGTGAGCTCTTCAGTGGCCAACAGCTGTAAGTCTTGGCTGAGAAGACATCAGGAAGAACGCTCAGAGTCTTGCTTGGCTCTCAAAAAATGAAAATTTAGATTATGTGCTATCAGCAAAATTACCCCACGGAGAGGTGGGGGAGGCTAAACCTTAAATTTTCAGAAAAGCCAAGTTGAAGATTTTGCTTCACATTTTGGAAAGTAGACCCTGTTGCCATGTCCCTTTTTTTTAATACATCTAAGTTGTTGGGTTTTTTTTAAACAGAAATGCTGTTGTAAATATTAATTAGATGGGGGGAAAAAAAGAGTATTGGCTGCTGGTGTAGCTGCTTTAGCACCAGTGGACAGAGATCAGCGTGCCCTGGTGCCCACTTTGAAGCATGGACAGATGAGATGTGGAGCTCTGGGCTTTCTCAGGGGGATTTCCAACCTGGAAAATGTTTGCATTGACTCTCAGGGTGTGTAGGATCAGGTCTCCTGCTGTGTCCATGGTCCTCAGCACAGCTTTGGAGCCACTGGAGAGCTGGTGCTGCCTGGGTGGCCCTGGGAAGGGACCAGCTCGCTCCCAGGGCAGCCGGAGATCCCTGGGAGGAAAAGGGGGGTGTTAGCACAGCTTGCCATCCATTCTTTGCTCTTTTTTTGTTGTTGTTTTATTTATTTTCTTTTCTTTTTTGTTGCTGGTGTTGTTAGATTGGTGATTGTGCCTGTCCCTTGCTGTGTCTTCGTGCAGCCAGTACTGTAGTTGTGCTCATTTCCAGATGGGCCTTAGAGGTGGATGGAGTTTCTAACTGACCAGCATCCATCTCTCCTGCCTGGGACTACCAGAGAGGTGTAGGTGTAATAAGGAATTCCAGGAACACAGGAACACTGGTGGCCCGGAATCCCACTGGTGTAGAGATTTTTTTTCCCCCTTTTTTTCATGGCAATTTAAAACTCACTTCTAGGCAGTGTTGCTCACAAGCATATTGAGTCTTGAAAAATGCAGGTATCGTTTTCCCTTTTTAAAATTAATTTTTATGTATTCTTCTGGAAGAGCCACATATTGAAAAAGGTCTGCAATGTGGCCTAGACTAAAATGCTTGTGTTTATCTCTCCCTGTATATATGCACATATAGACATGTATGTGTGTGTATATAAAATAATTTCTATTTATGTATCTGGTTTCCTGTCAGCCATTTGACATAACATTATAAGCTGTCTCCAACGTGGCTGAGACAAAATAAAATTAAACAGTTGTGTTCTCTGCTTGATGATTGTGAATTGATGGGGTAAATTGGCTCTTGCCAAGTTACAGCATCTACTACTTGTTAGAACGTTCTCTGTGCTGGTGGTTTAGTTGAACACCTTTATAACCAGCCAGAATTTGATTTCCATTTCTTACCTAAAGGACTGGCACAGAATATGTTATTTCTTAAAACCATGATTGTAATTGAAGTTTTGTCTAATTAATCATCAGTATTTTGGATCCAGAGAGTACTTTTGTTCGAAATGCTGTTTCCTTTACCGAGTCCCTGCTGCCATCAGCCATCGACTCTTCATCTCGTGCTGTTTATCTCATCTGCCCTGAACAGAATTCTCACCTTCTTGTCTTTGAATTTATAAATTTGGGAACTGGGTTTGCTTTTGAAATTCACCTAAAATTCTATCATTTCAAAATGAGACAAAGTAAGGTGATTTTAACTGTGGCCATTCTAAATATTTCCGCCGCTTTACGTGATATGAAAAATGGCCCTTCTCCAGCTAGCAGTTTTATTCTACTGAAATAAAGATAGCTGTTATCATTTTTTGAATTCTTTCAACATAAATTAATGATAGTTTAATCAGTTTTCTGGCTGTTTACATTTTTTTTCCTAGTCAGTTCTGCATCATGATATTCTTGTACGTTATCATATAAAACTAAAATTAATAGCTGTAAAAAGTGACAGAATTCTGCTGTAAGGATGTGCAATGTTATTTATTAAAATTATCCTGTTTAAAGAACATTTTACTGAACTTCATTTTTCTTGAACTGCATACTAATTTTAAAGGTCAGTGTGGTTAGTTACCATAGTAGTGACCTAAAAATAACCTTTCCAGTGTACCTGTATATTTCTGATCTGTAGTGTTAGCATTCAGAAATGTTCTTTCCCTTAGAGTTTCAGCAGCTAAATAAGTTGCAACCCCTTCAGCTATACTCATAAAAATTTGCTTCCAGACAACATGGTCTGTTTATTGTGTAATAATCGAAATGGCACTAAATTGCAATGATTGCTGAACACTTAGGAATTGCATTAACCACTTAACTGCTAAACTATTTTCCATTTTCTTCCTCACTGCGAAGTATTATATTGATTTTCCTCTTAGTTAGAGCTGCTTACTGAACCTCTGAGACGAACAGAATATTTTAGTGGCCTCATCCTCTGTCATATTTTGAGTCAATCAGCAGTGACCTTGGCTAAGAATTTTCTGGAGATTTTTAGGAAAGCCATCAAGCAGAATAGCTCACAGTGTGTGTATGTGCCATGGATCCTTACAGAAAATAGAGGGAAACACAGAACGCCTCTGCTGAGTTTAGTACATTGTATGAAGGATTAAATCTTTCTCTGTGTTGGATGGTTTATTTCCTGTTACTTTTAACACACTGCCGCTAAGACAAATTGGTTAATAGTTTTGAGGCCTTACCCAGGGACTTAATCGCAGCTTGTAATGTGGTGCTGGGAGTGTAATTAAAAATCTAAATACAGTGATAAGTGAAGGATTTTAGTAGTGCCATTGTTTTCTATGCGGGTGTTGATGCTTTTCTGTTTTCTGTTTGTTAGCTGAGGCAAAACAGACAAACATTTGAGCAGTATCAAACTTCAGAGCTCCACGATGATCCTTAGTTAAAGTAGTTGTGTTTCCAAATATTTTAGTTCCAAACTAATTTCCCTTTTCCCTCGAAGATTTATAGAGGTAAATTCTGGCCGTGCTTGTTTCTGAGCAAACTTGTCAGAAAAAGCAGAGAGGGGTTTTTTTGCTTTGCGTTTTTGTGGCGGTTTGTTTTGGGGTTTTTTTTTTTTTGAAGCAGAACCTTTCTGAAATCTTGCTGAAAAAAAAAAAAAAGGGGGGGAAAAGGCTGATACAGGTAAGGAAGAGTTAACTAGAAATTGAGCGGGGATGCTGGGGGGCAGCAGTGCTGCAGAACATAGCAGTGTTCGTGCGAAGGCAAGTCATTTCCCGAAACACTGCAGACACATGGCCTCGGGCAGTCTAAAACCTTTGGAGACCAAAATGGCTCGCAGGAGTTAGAAGTAATAAGGTGTTTTTCCCTTCTTTCTCCTTCACTGAAATTCTGTAAGGTTGCTATGCATTACCAAGGAACAATGCCACTATTTTTGTGTTTTATATGGGTATTAAGATCCATTACAATTTGACATTTTTAAGATTGGTTATCCTGTAGTTTGGTGTTAAATTGAAGTTGTTTGTTTTGAATTTAATTCTTTCATTTTTCAAAGGAAAAAAAGGCAGCACTGCTTTGCCGATAGCTTACTGAAGTATGCCAGGATTTGATGTTTGAATTCAATGTTTGCCATCCCAAACTATAGGCAAAATTATCTGTAAAAGAAGTCTTGGGTTTTATATTTCTTTTTAGTAATTCTTTTTTTTTTTTATAAGTCTGAAAGATGCTTTCTGGCTGGCTTTTCACAGTCAGGTTGGAGAGGATACTGCACGTCTAATATCTTGAAGGCATACAGTTTCTGGGATTATTTTTAACACCATGTTACACACCCATTGTGCTTAATGCAACCTGCTTATGATTATTATAACCCTGTGTGTTTGCAGCAGCTAAATAAACTCCACATCAAATGAATTACTGCAGCAACGTTATTAGGCCAGCAGCAACGTTAAGGACATCTGTTAACTCTTTTTTTCGAATGCCCTGTCTTTACTGTTCATCCTAAACATTTCTGTTGTTAATTACTACTTGAGTACACGGAGGAGTCATTCAGACAAAGCTGTGGAGATCAGCTGAGGAGGATGAGGCAGGTTTGGGTCCCATTCAGAGCCTTGCTCTGAATGCCACACTGAGAGGGGACCCGTGGCTCATTGTTTGAGGGTAAACACTGGTAAATGGGGACAGAGCAATGGATAATTGACCTGTATGGCCGTCGGGGCAGTTGCAGGGATGGTCATTGCCCCAGCCGGGGAGGCCTCACCTCAATCAGCAAGGCATGGTCTGAGCAGCTTTCCCCACTTAGGCCCTAAAAGTCTAACTTGTTATTAGAGCTGGTGAAAAAAAAAAAAATTTGCTATGAAACTTTCTCTGTCAAAATACATTTTTGTCAAAGATAAAATGTTTAGCAAAAATACATCTGTTTCAAAAACATATTTGTCAAGAAGGTTTCTCAGCTCTGAGATGACATTTCTAGTGAGAAAGTGAGTCTATTGCTGAGTAGTTGCAGCCCAGATCTGGGAGATGGAAGATGAATAGTGCCTTAACCACTGGGCTGACAAGTCTCTCTGCCACTCATGTTTGTTATAATGCAGGATGAAAACATTATTGAGAATTGAAATGTTTCCTGGCTTAGTCTTTATTACGTGGTAAAATATTACATGTTAGAACACAATTTATAGTTCTTTTAAATACCAATTCTTTACATTTGGAATTCATGGGAGACCATAAGGTGTGTTGCTGACTGGCACCAAGAGTGGTCCAGGGCTCATCTCTATCTGTAATTTAGTGAATCGCAGGTATTTGATCATGCCACCGAACGGGATGATGTTTTCCAGAGGTTGGATGGTACCTAAAAGCAACTCTGGTAAATTAAAACAAGCAAGCAATAATAAAAGGACCTGCAGAAATTCTCTATAGGCAGTGTCTGAAAGGTTTGTGTTGGGAGGTTTGCCAGAATGCTGTGAACGCACAGAGCTTTTCATCAGCGGGGTAGGAAAAACAGATGCAAAGTAAGGAATACTCGGTAAGTGTGTTTTGCTTTTGTCATGTCTGATTTCCAAATGACAGTCTTGCCTCTCAGTGAGATTGGAGGAGACCTGTAGTGTATGGTTACAGTAGTGCCAGTGCAAGCGTTTGCTCCTGCTCTTCACTGCTGCAGTTGAGTTCCACGTGTGGCTCATTGCAGCGTGGCTGTGGAGGATCCACAGCTCGGGGAGAAACCTCTCCTGGAATGACTCACCTGCAGACAGACCGAGCAACCAAAGGAAGGAGGAACTGCCTGCAGTGCCCAAGTTCCAGGCTGCACGGTGTCTCCTTTGTCCTCCTGCCCCTTGGCCAGCCCAAATCAGTCCCAGGGAGCGCTTGACCCGCAGCCCTGCCTGGTGTTCCTCCCGTAGGGATTCCCACACATGCTCTGGAGTCTGTCAGATAAGATCATGGGGTTGGCCAACCTCTATTTATGGGCCAATGAATTATGCAGCTGGGGTAATTAGATGGTTTTTGTTCTGTGAATCAGGATTATGCTCCTGGGGTGCCACCTAGGAAAGTCTGTGAAACTGCATAATAAAAAAGTCATTTTTATGCAGAGGTGGAAGTACTTTGAATGCAAAAGAGAACTGAGGGGGGAGGGCAGAGCTGATGTCCTCCTGTATTTGGAGGGGAAAAGTGAAGTGTGAACTCCAGTTGTTAACCGTTGAAGCTCTTATTTCTCTTGCATTGTAGAGGGAAGGAAGAGGCTGTTTCAGCATAAACTCCAAAAAAACCAAAGTACTGCTCTCTTCCCCCAGGTAGAGCTATGGAATATAGGTCCATTTGTGTAGCTGGAAAACACCTATGGAATTTCCTATGTATATTCAGGGGCTCTGTGTATTTGTATAGTCACTGTATACTATTTGTGTAATAGGACCCAGATTACAACTAAATTCAATAGTCTTTAATTAAACCATAGTTTTCATGATAGTCTTCAGCTGCATGTTTTGAAAGACATTTGAGGAAGCAGTCTGGTATGTAGTTTTGACTTCTCTAACCTACATGCCTTATGTTTGTGCCTCAAGATAACATTGAATAACATATTTAAACTGCTCATGTGTGAAAAAGCAAAATTATATCTCATGAACTGATTTCTTCACACATTCGAAAAATCGAATTCCCCTTTTGTTCAGATCCTGAACAGGAATCCAGAAGGAAGCAATGCATGTAGACATGACCTGGAATTTCAAAACAGAGAAGAAATGCACACTTTTGATGAGAAGGCATTATACTGATTTTAAAACTTGAATCATTTTACAAAGCTATTCTTCTCCAAATGTAGTTTTCATTGTGTAGGCATTACAGTCTGGTTCAGTTGATAATGAATCAGAGAAGTTTACTGAGCTGTTATGATTTAATATTTTGAGTGGAATCTAGATATTGTAAAATAGTAATTGGTGATAACCATATTTGGTTCTTTCCTCAATTTCATCCTCCATAAGAACTGGTATTGTCAGGTGCTATAATAAAAAATAGAGGTACATATATTCTTGTGGCTATGATTGGTATTTATTATCCCTATGTTTTCCATGTCTATGTGTATGTAGTAGTTTTGCATGGGTATGTATAAATTATGCCAAAGCCACAGTCTTTCATGGACTTTAATTACTGTGTAGATATTTTTTGAGTTTTTGTAAATGAGGCAGACTTTAAATCTGAAGGCAGTCCACCAGATTAGCTGTTCCAGCTAGAATTAAAGCTTAGACTTTCAAACTCCAACATCTATATGAAATAGACCTTGATGTCATGAGGTGCAAGCAAAACAAAATAGAGAATAAACCACCCAAACCAAACCAGAGCAAAAAAGCAAAGCCCAAACAAAACACAAAACCAACAAATTCAATAATAAAAGTTTCAAAATTCCTCTCTCAGTTTACAAAATCTGTCCAGTTTCCTGAACTTTGGATAGAACTTACGATTATTGTCATAAAATTAACATTTTATTTTTTAATACGATGTCACTGTTTGGGTTTTATGGGAACACAGAGTAGCAAGATGGTCAGGGGTTGTACTAATGGGGCTGTTAGTGGAAAAACCAAATTAGGCCCTTAGTGGGAGGTGGTTTGACAGAGTCAGAGTCAGTCACTGTGGGGAACTTTCTAAAAACCTGCAGTTTGCTCCTGGAAAGTTAAGGACTCCTCTGTAGTTCCACTGAAGGTGCTGCCCTAAATGAGGGTATAATAGAAACAGAGTACTTTATAAATGAGGACCTAAAGGATGTGACAGGATCTTGAGCAACATTTTTGCAGAGTAAAGAATGTTCTGGGTACTGATTTGTCTTATTCACCGGAAAAAGGAAGGGCTGTAGCTCTGAAGGCAGAATTTGTTTAAGGCCCTGGCCAGATGAAGTCACCTGGGGAGGAGCGGAGGCTTCTGAAGAGCAGCAGATAATGTGGCCATGCATTGTGCTGCAATTTAATTTTCAAAGGGTAAGTAGAAGCCAAGATCTAAGGAACTGTGGCAGTTAAGGGGAAAAGCTGCTAGGGGATTATCGAGGTTAGAGTTCAGAGAGAGCAGATGGTGAAATGGTTACAACCTACTGGACCATATGTGCTGTGCACCAGTTCAGGTAGCACGTTATATGGACTGTGGGGTCCCAACACAGCCCTTCAGAAAGACCAAAAAAAGCTCTTGGAAAACTGATTTCATCATTTCAGGCCAGGTTAATGAGAAAGATGGAATTGGTGAAACCAAACGCCAGAACTCGCCGTTCCAGAAAGGGATACCAAAAATCAGGAATAGCACACAACTGCATCTTTCCTAATTCCCAGAAAGCTTGTATTTCAGGAAGTCTGTTTTGGGCTCGTTAGACTTGAATTTCTGGGGAAAGTATTTGAAGAAAAAAACAAATTCACAGCATTTGAACCGAGACCATTGAAAACAGGTTACAATTTGATTTATGATTTTTGTAACTTTTAATCAGGGGCCAGATTTTCAAAAGAGCATGCTGTCTTATCGAGGTACCGATGAAGTGATAAATTTCTCACTGGAAAAAACTAGAGCTCCCCTGGCTTAGAGTATGTCAGAAAAACCTGACTGCTGATCTGTAATCTCTGCTGCTAATACTCAGATGCTTCTTAAAGAATCTGATGCGATACCGTGAAAATAGGAAGGTAAAAGATAAGAGAGAGAAAAAAGGGTTAATCAAGTCAGAAGTACTGAGAGAAGTGGAATGGTAGCAAAGAAGAAAAATGAAGGCAGAGAGTTGTGATTTGGAGTGGTGCTAAAGAGCCTCTGGGCTCGAGATTCATCTCGCATTTTATAATGCTCATGTTGTGTTGTATCATAATGCACTTGCTCCTACTGGAGCTGCTGTGCCTCCCCTCCCATTGCCAGTGGTAAAAATAGGCCAGAGCACCATTCCATGCCATGGAGCACACTCGGAATTCCCCCGTTGTTTCTGCCCTGGCCTCTCTAATTAAGGCAGTAATCCTCCTCTGGGTGCGTGTGGAGGTCGCTGTGTGTCTGCTTGGTTGCCCTCTCCCATCATCTGCTGGGGTTCTCACACTGCTGATGATGGGCTGGGCCAGCTCCTTCCAAAAGGGGGCATGGACTGCACTCCACTGCCTTTTGTCTAACTTAGCCAGAAATACCCCATCACCAGCCTCTGGTTTCGGGTAGTACTTTGGTAAAGGTTTTTCTTTCGTAATTACAACCTTCTTTTTTTAATATAATATTCATGTTTGGTTCGTTTGGGGAGTAATTTGATATGAGAGACTTGTCAGGTTTGTTTTTTTTTTTTTTTTGTTCCCAGGACAAAAAAACTCCTCAATGTGTATCAGCTGATATATGGTATTAGGTGATTCTCTGTCTGTCTTAGACTTATTTCTGTAATATATTTTAGTGTCTGTTTTAATTAAAATTGTTCATATTGGAGTATTTGGTTTTGGCTATCTGGTTTCTAATTTATTTTAAATAATTAATAACTATATATATTGGGGTATTTCTAATGAAGGAAAGGTGGTGACAGTTGTGATATTACTTGTTAAGTCTTCTTTTCTCGAGGTAGTCTGAGTGGTGTCTAAACTTATTAGGATAATAAAAATGAGAAGTTAGAGATAACCAAGAGTAGAGCTTCAAGGTCTGAAAAAAAATGTTTTTCTGCATCACTCTGTCTCCTCCATGATCATCTGTGAGACTGAAGACATTTATTCTTTTTAGATACTGATATATGGATTGCTCAATCATTTTGTTACTGCAAGACAGTTGGTTAAAGGATCTTCTGCAAAGTTTTTGTGATGCATTTAATCCCACTGTTTATCCAGTGAGGTGGGTCTGGGATAATTGTGAGTGTGTGAAAGGGTTAACTTTACCAAAAGCAAGTAATTTTGGTGTGTTTTTTTTTTTCAAATAGCTCAGCTTGAAATTCAAGGTTTATTCTTTGTTGTTGGCTGTGTTGCATGTAAGTGTCTTTAAAAGATTGGTTGTTTGCTTTGTGATGCAATGGGCTGGAGGAAGGTAAGGCTTTGGGAATTTGTGGAGTAAGAGAGGATAACAGGGTTTCTAAAGAGCAGAGCAAAGTTTAAATTGTCATTAAATATAGTCTTTATAAATTTAGCTGGTCTGCTTGTTACTCAAGGCTTGGCTGTCTTATTTTGTCTAAGAATGGAGAGAAAGGAAGAAGCTGGGTTGACATTAAGGGGTTAGAGGGCAGGATGAAGCAGAGTTTGGGGTTTGGTTTTGTTTTTTTTTAAAGGGGTGTAAGTTCAGCAGCTGCTGAGGTTAATGCAGGGTAAGGCAGAGCAATGAAAGGTGCCCTGCAGGTCACCAGGTGTGTCTGCTGGGAGTCCTGGAGAAGTGACGCTGGTGAGGGAGACAGAGAGGCAGGGGACACAGAAAAGGACTTGAGAAAGAGCCCAGCACGATGAACAGCACTGGTGACCAAGGGATTGTCTTTGTGCTGCAGGTGGGGAGATGGAGAGCACAGGGGATGGGGGCTCCTGTGAGCTGACTGATGTCTGCAGGGAAGAAAACCCACCACCTTTTCTTTTTGGAGCCGTTCTTCCAAGAGTTATTTGTGCCAATCTAAGTTTTTATGACGTTTTCTGAATGAGCAAAACCTCTAACTTCAGAAGAGTCGAGAGTGGGACTTATCTGTAAGAAATGTTACGAAATCAAGAACTGAATGGCTGAATGATTTGCCTTCTTCTCCCTCCTGAACTCTGTGAGCTCTCCCTAATGTCTGAACGCGCCAGCCTTAATTATATTCCAGGATATTTGCAGTAATAGAGTGTTAGCTGTCTTCCACCTTTTATTTACAAATGTTAATGTCTTGTTTCCTGTACACTGGACTGTGTTCTGACAATGTGTTTATCCTGCAAGCCGAAGGTATTAGCATTTAGGGCTTAATTTTATTGCCACTCAATCCAGAGATAACCACATTGCCTGCTTTGTTTTGGTTTGTGTAATAGGCTGGTGTGCAGGGGAGGGCCCTGTACTGCCCTCAATCCACAGAGGAGAGGGAATGACAGGGAGAGGTTTATATCACTGTTCAGAGAGCAAATTCTACCCAGGAATGAAGTCCTACAGGACTGGTAGATCTGGGGGTGTTTTTGCCCTTTGTCTGGCAAGTGGGGCATAAAGGCACTCAACTGGCACTTGCACAGCTGCTGGGACTGAGCAGGATGGCCAGCAGTTTCAAACACAATTATTACAAAGTCTGGGTGTTATACATCATAATTAGGCTTAAGAACTGAAAGTCAGTTGAGATGAATGAGGGCAATTCATGCTCTCAGAGTTGAGCGAGTGATTGTGTATTTCAGATTTGGATACTTTTCTCTCTGTCTCCTGCTCTTCCCCCCTCCCTCAGGAGGACTGGCCATGTATGAAACAGCTGTGATCCCTGTGTGTCCCCTCAAACAGGTGACAAACAGCACGTCTTGGTGCTGACTTTTTCTTTGTCAAATTCAACTACAAGTGAATCTAATCCCCTGCAGTTGTCCTGCTCACTGTGTGTTCAGTAAGAGAAAGACCAAAAAGCAGCCTTTAGTGGATGGCAATTATGTATCTTTTAATTAGATATTTAAACAATTAAATTTTACAGTGATACGTGTCTAGAGATTGATGGATATCAAGAATATTTTAATTATTTTAAGTTTCTGATTTAATGAAAAGTCACAGTCATACAGGTTAGGAGAGAAATGGCCACCCACTCTGTAAAACTGAGATAGTTTCAAACTAATATCAGGGATATTAGAGGAAATTCAGATGGGAATCAAATATATCTCAAGGAAAACGGGAATCCTGCAAGCTGGACTGTAGGGCTGCTCCCAGAGTTGGTTTGACGTTTCTTGACTCCTGGTGAGAGAGAATGTAGGGATGTACAGCATGACTGGGCTGGAGTAAGACAGGCAAGTCCTTTAAAAAAACCCTCATCAGAACAACACAAAACAAAACAAGAAACAACCCCCTATGCTATTATTGAAAGATGAGAAGGGAAAAGCACCACAATGCTTGAAAAATAACAATAAAAAAATTTGGCAGGATTAGTATTTCAAAGGGAGCAGCACTTGATTAAACATTTGGAAAGCATGGGAGGAGAAACATTCCAAGCAAAACTAAAATATACATGTATGATGGAAACAGGATAAATAGAATATTCCACTTATAATTACCACGGGAAGAATGCAGTCCAAACTTGAGAATTCTTAATCAGGTAAAATTGTCATTGCTTTTAAGTCCAAGTAAGGCAGTGGATTGTGATAGGTGTGAGATGTTTGTGGATAAAGATGTTGGCAGGACCTATAGCTTCACTGCAGAGCAGGTCCATGAACAAAGGAAATGAAAAGACCCAGAACTGGTACCACCAGCAAGTCGTGAGCGTGTTGCAAGAAGTCGGAGGACGCAAAGCAAGGTGTTTTTATCAGATACCAAGTGGGGAGTGAGGGATCTTGGAGAGGTTAAAGGTCTCTGCAGAATGCAGAGCTGTATCTCTGTGCAGGAAAAGCTTGAGTTTCTCTCGCTCACATCAGTGCAGGGTTTGTTCAGGCACTGCGTGGATACACTGATTAAGAAGTGGAAATTAGCTGCAGTCTGGTTCCTAGCTGAGAGGAGAGGTTCTTACTTGCCTACAGCTGAACACCCATCTCTCCTGAGCAGGTAGATGTCATAGCCCATGGCTGCCTTGCACTTCATTTCATGATTTATTTCCATTGGGGCAGATTTCTCTTCTTCCCAACCAGTTTGTCCCTGAAATGCCTCATAGTCTGCTTCTTGCCCCTACTGTCATTCAGCTGGGGGAGAAATGCTGTCTTGGAGGGAAGAATAAATGGTCAGGTTGGAATAAATGCCCAGTTCCCTCATCTGGAAGATTTTGGTGTGATGCTGCTTTACAAAGCAGGGTTTTATTATAATACTTGCATATGTGACTTGGCTTGGTGTAATAAAGGCAAAGAGCAGGTACATATAAAGTGTTCTGCTTGTAATGGCAGCCCATTTCTTTGGGTTCAAGTAACATCAGGTAATTATAAACTGAAGTGATCACATCTGAAGAAAAAATTTTCACTGTATCCATGACTTAGTGTGATTTACCTTCCCCTTATTATTTCTTAATTTCAAAATTACTGCATGCTGTCTTTGAAATGTTGCAATTGTGTTGGTATTTGAAGTACTTGTAAGTACTTGTGCAAATCAGTTTTTCTGATGTTTGTCTGCAGGGTGAGGTGTGTGTTTATGTGCCCGGGGGAAAGGAGATGCATTTGCATCCAGAAGGGTGTAGCAAGTGAACATGTGCCAAAACAGAGTCTGTAGGAACAGTTGCACTAAAATAGTACAGGGTAAAAAATGTTGGCAAGTGAAAACAACCAGCTTCCAAAGAGAGAGTGGGACCCAGTGCTCCCTGTAAATGCTGCTGGGCTGAAGGCCTAAATGATAGCTTTTGGTGATGAATCTTTCTAGACACTTGTAAAGCCACCGTGTTGTGCATACCAAGATGCACGGTGTTTCTATAGATATAATTATATTTCATACAGTATTGTTAGTCTTTGAGGTGCTGACGAACAGTTATTACTTTTCTGTACTTTAGGGGCATCCTAATTTAAGGATGTTTCAGTGAAATCATTACTATTAGCCTCAGTAGGTGTTGAATTAAACCCTCATTTACGTGGGACAGCTAATCATACATAATATTATACCTGTTTCTCGTGTGCCTCTCAGCCAAAGATCTAACAGCATTTTATGCAGGTAAACATAATTGCTGCAGAATATCTTCTTGTGATTCGAGACCTCTTACTCATCAGAGCAGCCTGATAGATACCTCACCTTCCCCCTCCTCTGCGGCACATGGAGCTCAGAGAGGCGGAATTCCTGATGTGTTTTACTCCACAGATAGCTGGGCTGGGAGTTGTTGCTGTGTGATTCCCACTGCCGGGCAGCTCTGCCACGAGGACGTGCCGTGTAGCCTGGGAAGAAACCCAGCGGATCTTTTCTCATGATTGCCTTGGCTGTGGCTCTCAGAGAGGCAACAGCCGCAGATCAAGACTCTGTTCAAAGGAGAGATGTCAGCACTGAATTGTTTTCTGATGAAGGAAGGATGGATAAAATATTAAATGCGGTCTTCTATTTGCCCTTATCTTTCTGTTTCCCTGACAAGAATATTGTACCTTATTTCCATGGTTCTGTAACTCAAAGCTGAAGGTACACAGGTTCGGGGAAATAAATGATTTAATTGTTCCACAGTAGAAATGTTGCTGTTATAAAAATAAAGGGAGATTTTGTGTTACATGTGCTTTCTTATGTGAAGACACTTCTGTCTCGAGCAGGGAACAGCACACTTCGAGGAGTTACCTGGTTTCATTTCCATCCACCTGCTGCTGTAATTATTGTCATTTCATGCACAAAGACACTTCTACTTTCTGAGCAGTGAGGGAGTTTGCCCATGAACATTTTGGAAGGGGTGTGCCTGTCTGAGTCCCCTTTCCCAGCAGCCTTTCAACCCTTTGGGAAATGCGGATCAAATCGAGTGGTGGGGCCCAGCAGAAGGGGGACAGGGGTAGGAAGGAGCTCGAGATTTTAAGTCCCTACAGCTTCCATGTGAACTGCTGGCTTGGGTACAGGAAGGAGAGACATGCTGAGCTCACCAGAGAGGAACAGACTGAACAGGGAGCTCTGGGGTAGGAGCCCCTGAGCCTGGGGGGGTCATCCTGGAGGACCCACCCGCACGTGAGGATGGGAGAAGAGCCATCCCAGCCTCCTCCTGGGAGGAGTTCCCAGACAGTTTGAGATGGGGGAAGGCTTGGGAGGCAGGGGGAGTTTGTGGTTGGTGAAGGGCAACAGACTTGAGTATTTCTGGAGAGGTAAGAGGGGGTGAACACTCTGGAAAGGAGCCACGCTCACTGTGGTCAGCAGCACCAGAGAGCTGTCAGAAATGAGGCCTCACTGGCTTCTCTGTGCACAGAATTTGCTTTAACATCTGCCCTGTCACTGTGAGAGCGTGTTTCTGTGGCAGTGTTGTATATTTACCCAGTGATCTACCAAGTCTTTGGTCAGTGTTTTATTCTGAAGTGTTTGTATTTCTCTTTGCCAGCAGCATGAGTTTTCTCAGAGGAGAATCATGAAAACAGCAAACAGGCTGAGAAGAGTGGCCCAAATCTTGTGTCATAACTGACATAAGTTCAGAATTGCTTCATTATGTTTCTAGTGAACCAGTAATTATTCTGATTCTTCTGAAGCCATAATTTCAAGCTAGGTGGTAGCTTCCAAAAGTTGAATTAAGCTTGACAGTCCAACACTTATTTAAAATATTGTGAGCTCTCTACCCATCAGCTGTTGGAGCGCTGAAGAGCATTCCAGCCTGTTGAAGTGGACAAGCTCTGCTGTTTCAGTGGGTCTTGGGTTAGAGGTTAATGGAGAGCACGGCACCGTGGGGGGTACAAACTCCTGTGTTTGATTTGCCACGGATTGATTTTCTCTTCAGTCCTGGTGAGAGCAGGAGCTGGGGGCAGTCTCAGGAAAGCCCCTTGCCCCCACCTCTCTGGAGGCCTGTGAGGAAGGGCTGGAGCACAAGGTGACCTGGTTGCTCTCTGCTGCTTTCCTTGCTCTGCTGGGGGATTTGTGGCTGCCAAGTTCAAGGCAGGCACCAGTGGGTTTTTTTTTCTGGCTGGAACATCTTAAGCTTTCCTAAAATTGTAACTAGAAGTTCATTGATACAAAAACTAGTATTGATGTATAGTTGTGGGTGTGTGATTTGTCAACAGCTTGGGTGTGGCAGGCCAGAAAATAGAGGATGTAAACAATTTACAACCATTTATTCTTTCATTAGCCCTTTTATCTCTGTAACTCTGATTAGTTGCCATAGATACAGACAACACAGGGTTTGTTTGGGTTAATGAAAAGTCTCTCATGCTGAAAAAAAATGTGTGATTTTTCTTGAGAAAATTCCGAATTACTTCAATTTCACTATTCTTGGCCATGATTTTCAACTATATTTGAATTCATGTATACAATTTAATAATTATGGCATTTAGTAGTCTCCTTTTTTTATATATAGCATCTGCAGAATAATTTTGAGTGGAATGCAGTACTAAACAAATTGGTCTTTAATTTAGTGATTGACATGATCTGTGCCAATATTATATACTGACAGACATAAATTACTCTTCTGTCAGCTTACAGACATGCTTCTCTATTTCTAAAATAATTTTTATGATTTTTTCCACCTCGTAAAACAACTCCAGAACGTGATCAGGTAGCTGATGGGCTCACGAATGTGGTTCCTATGGGCACAGCCTGATGTCACGTTTGGTTGTGTCCTTCCTACGTAACAGTTCGGTATCTCAAGTGATAAAAGCAACGAGTGGGACTTGGCACATCCTAATTCCAGCTACTCTGTCCAAATAGAGAGCAGTTACTTGCTGTAAATGTAACTCAGCTGACTCAAGAAGTAGTTTCATATGTAGAAAAATTTAAAAAATTATTTAACTTTTCTGTTACTGTGTGGTAAGTGTGTGTGGGATGCTGCTGGTCCAGCATGCTGTGGACACTGGTTTCTAATGAGCTTAAAGTGGCCACATTGCTTTCAAGTGTGTTTGTCACTGTCCAGGTCCTGTAGTCAGGATGAACCTGAGATAAGTGGTACTGTGGGCAGGGGAGAGAGGCACCCTGTGGGGAACAGAGAAGAAGGAAAAAATATCTTTGAGTCAGCTTGATTTAAAAGAAATATATACACCGGGGTTTCTTGAAGGGTTAGAAAGAGCAGGCACAGCCCTGGCAGAGTGGGTGTGTGGGCAGAGTGCAGCTGGGAGGCAGGGGAAGGCTCAATATTGTTCCAATATTGTAGAAGATGGCGAGTTTTATGATTTAAATAATGCTTTAAATGATCCTGTTTCTTCCAGGAACGCAAAGTGTTTTGGTGTAAAGGCTGAACTCGGAGCACCACTGAATACATGGATTATGCACTGGGCATGTGTCTGGCTCCAGCAGGGATGAGCAGCCCCTGCAGCTGCCTTCCTGTGAGCAGGGAGGTTCGGTGCTCAGTCAGTTAATTAGCACAAACTGCTCCACACTGGAGGACAGAACCCCTCAGCTCAAATGCTCACCGTGCTCAAAGGTTGGGGGCTTCTCCCACTATTCCCTGCAAGCTGAGCCACATTCCCTGCACTCCACTGAGCCTTTCGTGGTTGTGCTTACAGGAGAACAGGATCTGCCCCACTGCTGTAATTTAATTAGCAGGTATAGGAGAAATAACATGGATGGTGCAGTTCTGCAGGGAGTCTGACTGACTGTGGTGCACCAGAGGAAGAGTGCCATGCCTTACTCTCAGCAGACCATGCACCCTTCCCCTACAACCTTTCAGTAGTAAAATTACCCTTAACTGTGTTCTTAATGGCTGGAGTCAAGATCCTAGAGTAAGTATTTCCTGGGGAAAGAAAGGTAGGTTTGAGCAGCGCTAAGTAAATTTGGGGATATTAAAAGTACTGAAAATTTTACCAGATGTCTTAGAGGTTTGAAAAATAGCTTAAATCTTTTTAGGGATTAAAACCTATTTTTCTAAGTTAGAACAGTTTATTTTGCTACAAACCAATTGGAATTAATAAAAACAATGGACTCCCAGGGATGAAAAAAGAAGTGTGTGTGCACCAGGTTTCAGTTTAAACTCCATGAGACTGCAGAGGCTGTAATTAGGTCCTTTCCATTTCTAAATATTCAGATGACAGCATCCTCAGGGCCCAGTGTAGGAATTTTCTCTCTCTATACAAAGCCAGGATGAGGTATTCAGTAATTCAGTACCTATATACCAATTAAAAAAATATATAATTATTTAACATAGCTGTAGAAACAAGTATACTGATGTTTGTCTTTATCATCACACAATGTGCAAGTCTTTGTGATCTTTTTATTGTGTTTTTGGTTGTCTGCTTGAGCTGAGAACCTCCCCACACTGAGCCCTTTTCTTCAGCAGACCCAGAGGAGAGATCTGGGGTCCCTTGTGGGACCTGCACCTGCAGAGCAGCAACATCCCAAAATGCCACTCACCTGTTTCCAGTCCTCGGACGTGCAGGAGGACGGTGCACACGTGGCTTTATCTGCTGCTAATAGCTTGGTCCTGAAAAGGCTCCTGCATTTAAACTGGTCAAATGTGTCTCCAGGGAACAGGACTGCAGCAGAACTGGACATGTTTGTCCCGAGCTGTAAATGAACAAGGAGCTGTCTCACGTGTTGGCACTTGAGCTCTTTACTCGGGTTAACTTGGTGAAAACTCAGCAGAAAGAAAAATGATTATAAAAAAGTTGCATGTAATGCTTTGAGAATGAGGCTCAGCAATGCACTGAAGATGTTTAGAGGAATCCAGCAGTCAGGAGCTGTGACCCTGAGTATGAGGGAACTCTTTCCTGCTGCAGCACTTATGAGTTTGCCGTGTTTTCTTTGCAGGGTCTCGGTGTGTCTGGTGGGAGTCAGGCTGGCCTGGGCACTGCTTCCCCCAGGCAGTATCCACGGCAGAAAATAACACGTGTAAACCTCAGGGACTTCATCTTCTACATGGAACAGGAACGAGAAATGAGCCATTCTCTCCTGCTCTATCGAGCTCTGCTTAAATAAAGCCAACAGTTGTACTGATTGCTCCATACAGAAGCTCAACTTGCATTGAAAGCTGTCATTTTAATGTGCCTTCTATTTTTTTCAGAAGTCAACGTTCCAGTAATTTTGTTTTGTAAAATTGTCAGACACATGCAATAAATTTCCTTTATGTAAAAAAAAAAAAAAAATATAAAAACCACACACACAAAAAAAAAAAGTGCAAAAGGTTTTAAAATGTTAACTCCACAGATATAACCAACATCCAAGTCTTGCTCCATTTGGCCATTTTAGGTAAGGCTGAAGTAGCTGGTGTTGAAGTTACACAAATGCAAGGCTGCTGCAATGGCTCACCTAAACCATCTCCAGGCCAGGCCTGGGCCCAGCCCTGGGGTTCTGTGGGTTCCCTTGCGGTGCTGGGCTCTTCTCCTTCGTTTACTGGCGCTGTCTCACTGACCATGGTGATACCTGTTGTTGTTTTAGCTTAGTTATAACGGCAGTTTTTTGCACAGCCAGGAGACTAGCACACCCTCACAAATTCTATATATTTGGGATTTTCTTGCTTTTACTGCACAGCTCATTTGCTGAGCCATTTGCTGAACCAAATCCTAAGTGTATGAAGTCTGTGTGCTTGGGTCTCAGCTGAGTTACCCCGAGTAGCTTCCAGTTGTTTTCTAAACCCCTTCAACCTTTTGTGCATTTGTAGCAGCTGGTTAGTAACATGATTCAGAGTTGGGTTTTTATTTTCTAAAAGATGTTAATTTATTTATTGCAAAGAGTATGGTTTAATGGTGGTTTTAAAAGAGAGTATTGTTCAGTAAAGATTTTTAGAGTATTCTATATGGATTTTTAAAGTCGCTCTAAAGGTTTTCGGGGGCCGGTGCCACCAGGGGTGGCGATGCCTTGGATTCCAGTCCAGGGAGGCTCACAGACAGGCTTTAAGCACGAGGAGTAGTTGTAAGTAGCTGAGAGGTGAGAGGAATACTTTTTAAATGCTTTGCTGAAGCGGAATTCTGAGCCCACACCAAAGCCGAGCGACGTCAGTGCGAGTCTTTTAAATGGGGATCGGAGAGGAGCAGTCACAGGCAGGTGGGCACAAGATGTATTTCAGATTTTAACAGTGTTACCAGTCACCAAGGAAGGGAGACATTTGCTTATTTATCTTTTCCATTTTTACTATGTTATGCTTGCCACTTTTTTGAGGCAATATTTTTCTTTTTTTTTTGATGGGAAACCATAGCAAAAGCACAAATAGAACTATTTGTCCAATAGTTTTAAAAACAAAGGTTTTAATTATTTTTTAAGGTTTATGAAAAGCAGAAGAAAATTTATACTGCTGCTATTTAGCCAAAAGATTATTCATAAGGTATTTAAGGCCAGGAAGTGTAAAGTTATGTTTTAAATGTATTGATAATTTGTACATATTGTTTATAAAGGCCTTGTGTTTATTAGAGTTACGTTATTTTGATGATTTCTGTACATACTCGTAAATACCCCCAATTTGTGTGAAAACATACTCCCTTATTTGTACTTATTTTGTAAAGAAATAAAACAATTTACTAAAGTAACACATCGAGTGACATACAGTATTAATTTATCAAACATGAATTTTCACATTGTCTCGTAGCTCTTAAGCACTGGTCAGAAAACATTTTTGCATTAAAATATTAACAGAATACCCACAAAGAAATATTAAAACCCCAATACTTCGATGTTTTGTTGTGCTGATCCTTATCCTTTGTGAAACATCTAATAAAATTGTCAACAAACCTCGATGCCATTAGTACAGAGAATGGATGTGCTCAGCGGTGGCTTTCTGGGGAGCGACGAGTCCAGTGAGCACAACAGAACATTCCCCTTCACTTTCTGACACAGCCCTGCACAGAAAGTGCCGGGGAGGGCTCCTGTTTGTCGGGCCACGGGGTCAGTGCTCGGCAACAGCGAATCAGAACAGTTTGGGTCAATCGAATTAGGCGAAAAAAAACCCAGGCTACGCTTCTTGGCCTCCGCAGCAAAAACATCTGCTGGCTGCGCACTGGGCCTCGCTGGAGTGGCTGGGGCATTTTAGAACCTCTCTCAGCCAAGCTGAGCAATGTTCTTCATTAAGTTGTGTTACTACGGTTTAAGGCCAGAAGTAAAAATGCAAATCAGTTTTCGTTGATAATGCTGCCCAAAAATACAGGGAAATAAGTAAAAACTATATAAATGAAACTGTAATAATCTTTAAATAAGTGACCTGAAGTTACTAACTAAAAGAACATGTCCTAGTTTAACTTTTTTTTTTTTTTTTTTAAAAAAGGCATTTTTCTTCTAAGAAAGTGATTGTTTCCACATGTCTTCCTTGCCTTAGTGCTATTTTGCAGTCAATGCTGTGATGTCACGGTTCAAACTTTCCATCTCAAGTTCACATTTAACTCGGCTGGCGCAGCCTGGAACCCTTTCCAGTGCCACCTCAGCAAAGCTGCCCCAAGGACCGGGGCTGCTTCATTGAGCCAGAAAAAAAAACTCACGGTAAAAACACCAGACTGAGGAAAAACCAACCACAGATCCTCCCAATGTCCTGCCCGTGTCCAGAAGCATCGTCCCACCGCGTGCCCCTGAGAGCTGCCCAGGGGTTGCTCAGCGCCCGGTCCTGAGGAGCTGGGCACGCCTGGCCCGAGCACCGGGGGCAGGATTGGGCCCCTGTGACCAAATGTCCCCAGGAGGGGTCCCCTTTTTGCTCCCTGGCTGAGGTAAGAACCGGGGGGGATGCGCTGCCAGAGCCGCTGCGAGTGCCACTCGCCCTGGGCAGGGGGGCAGGGTGGATACAGGAAATACCTGAACAGATTAGTTAAGGATGCTTTGGACTGAAAGGTAACTCAAGGTATGAAAGTAATAAATAAAAAGACTTTTTTTTTTGTTTCCTTTCTGTGAGACGTGGCTACATCAAGCTGAATGGAGCTAAAGGCTGGAGAAGACGCAATCAAAAATTCTCACCTCTTTCAAACACCATGGGAGATAAAGTGAGTGTTCCACCCTACGTGCTTATTTTTGTTCGTTTACTTTACAGAAATGTTTATGGCATGAAGGACTGTATAAGAAATGTGCATACACAAATACATGACAATTATACGTTAAGTTCTTTACAATATTAAATGTATAATATACAATTCTACAGATATCTTACATACAAAGGTGAATGTTGTGCCATATATTCAAATATGGCAATGCCTAGCGACTTCAGAATGTCGTACAAGTATAAAACCACAAAATAAAATAACTTTACAACTCTTAAAGTAGACAGATTTGCTCAACTGTTCTGCTAAGGTAGCAGGCCAACCGGCCAGGATTGCCATTAGAGATTTCTGAGTTGGGGGACCAAGGTGAGAAAACCTGCAGAGGTCTGATTTTCCATGGACAGGTATCCAGCCCTTTTCCAAAAATTAGACCCCTGCCTAGATTGTTCCTTGGATAGTCAGTACAGCTCATCGCTTTTGAGAATATTAGTCTTAAATGTGACTTTTAAAATTTCGCCTGATTGCAACCAATTGGCATTGAAGAACTGTTGACCGCTTAATGCTCTCTCCCTTGTTCTATATGGCCGTATTTAGGCATCTAAAAAGAGTTTTAATTAAGATTCAGCATCTACAACAGTATTCTATAAATTAATGTGGGAGAAACTAAATTGTGATTAACACATGAATTAGTTATTGAGGACCCAATCATGCTAAACAGCACTAAACAGGATTTAGCAGAATGCTATTTATAACCTCGCACCTGCGAACACGGTGCTGTCTCCTGAGTTAGGAAGCCCTGTGAGTCGATGCCGATTCCTGGCAGTGGCAGGACCCTCCTGCAGACCCCTGACTTCGTTACAGAGAAAATTACACGGATAGAGGGCGGCTACAGAATTAATATTTTTAATAATAATTTAAAATAATAAAACAGTTTAAACCAAAGGCGGCCTGCTTTCATCCGGCAGTGGCAGTACAGGGTTTTAACGGCTCTTTGCAAGAATTCCAGACCCATAAAGAGTTAGGCCTGTCCAAAATTCTTAAACTTTCCTCCTAAATGTGGGCTTCTAACATGGTTAGTAAATGATTAACAAGGGGTGGCAGAGCTTGCTTGGCAGAACCACGTTTCTTTGATAATGCAAAACTTAACAGTTTCTGTGTCAAAACAAGACTGGCTTTAAGAGAGCTACAGCTCCACGTCGGGTGCGTGACCCTTGTGTGATGGTGGATGGCATTTTATTTTGTGCTTCCAGATCCCTACTGTTGCAAATATTGCCATAATCGGCCTCGTCTAACTTTTTGTCACTTTTTTTAGTTTGGTTTGTGTGGGGTTTTTAGTACTGAGCACCAGTTGACTATAAATTGGTCCTTTTCTGATTCTGGATCCTGTCCACAGAGAGAGACTTCAGTTGGAAATGTAGTATAAAAATAAGCCATTTGCTAGTGTGGGTGAGTACAATCACAGAGGTGCCCCGTGGTGCCTGGAGGTGTAAAGCACGTCTGATATGGAGGTGTGGCAGTCAGGGAAGAGTCTCAGTGCAGTTTTTAGCGTTCCATCTTCCTCTCGCAGACGTCAACGTGCCGCAGCACTGGGGTGTCCTCGGGAAGGCCGGCAGAACCACTGCTCCTACTGATCCATCCAGCTGCTTCAACTGGTCCTTGCAGAAGTCCAGCCCAGTCCAGGGTCAGGGTTTTAGGAAGCTCTCTGCCTCTCTCACAGCAGTGCTGTTGAGCCCAAAGTCCATCCCGGGGACCTGCTGCGCTGGGCGTGCTCGGCAACTCCAGCGCGGAGAACGGACAGCTGGTTTCTCAAACGCATCTCGTGGCTGGCTGTGTGACAGGTAGTTTCAGAGTACCACTAATTGGCAACATAAAGTCCAAGTCTGTTTGCTAATACTGTTTTGCAAATCCTTAGTGTTTCACATAAGGGACTATTAAACACTTCTACGGTTACAAAGGGGGCGCGGGGAGGGTCTAGTCCAGGGGCTCCTGTTTTATTCTGATTGTTGGGGTGGGTTGTGGTCGTCTGTCCTCGCGACACAGCACATATTCACTGAACTGAGAGGAATCCACCCCACCACCACAGGAAGCTGCCACGTTAAATCCCTTCTGAAATAATCTTTCGAGCACCTGCAGTGTGGGGGGGAAAAAGAGTCAGATTAATATTTAGCAAATTTTAGTGATAAAAGCGGTCGGAAGCACCGGATCTAAATGATGGATTTAGTCTTTCCAGTCCTCATTGTGAATGAATATTATTCAGCTATAATTCTATAACTTATTGTTAAATGACTACACTGTGATTAAAGTCTCGCTCTCAGCAAACCTCTGTAGAAAACAAAAATTAATCAAAGAAATAAGCACTCTGCAGAGCAGCTTAGTACATTATATAGTAAAATACTGGACTGTGGTGATATTGATGCTATCTCTTACTGCTTATAGAAAGCAACATCAGGTTTAAGTTGTAATAAAAAGTGCCCATTATTCATTAGTAATATGAACAATCTTACAGAGAGGGGCTGAAACGCTCTTCCTTGGCAGATGAAAATGTATCAGGAGCCTGAATGACACAACCACCAGATCTCTGTGCCTATGGCAGCTGTTTTCCCTCACTGGAAGGGAGGGCTGCTGTTAGCAAAGCGTGGCAGGGATGGGATGCAGAGCCAAGTCGTGGACAACAGGGAAATGTTCTGGCCCAAGAAAGAGGTTAATCTGTATTGCCCAAATATGTATTTTTTTCTTTCTCCTCCTAAAGAAAAGTTGGTGCAATTTAGATGCATGAATTTAAGGAACCCAGAGGCAACTTTAATTTCTGCGACTGTCACACAGCACATTACCCCAGGACATGCTGATCTTGGCAGTGTGATCAGGGCCGTGTTTTCACATGTGTGAGCGTGTTGATATTCGGTTTCCCAGCAGAGCAGGACACACTCAGGCTCTTCCCAGAGTTAAGGGAGAGCAGATGCCAGATCCACCTTTGACAGATCTGCAGTTCAGGACCCACCAGAGGAGACGCCGTGGTGCTTCCCAAGCCCAGAGCAGCAGCCTGGAGAAGTGGTTGCTGTGGTTTTCTGTGTGATAAACCCTGTCAGGGGCAGCAGCCTGTGCTGTTCTCTCAGGGCCTCACCCAAGGTACTGCTTCCACTGCCGCAGCACGTGGGAAGTGAACTGGTGGTTTACAGAACCTGATGGCCTTGGCCACACCAGCATCCCCATGTGACAGCCACCCACAGCAGCAGGGACCAGGCCACTTGCTCACTCAACCTAGAGAAGTGTCTAAGCAGTGTACCCACCTTCAGCCCACTTTCATGGGCACAGGTTGTAGAAAGAATTTAATCTCTTTTTCAGTTCCACCGGCCCCCTGAGCACATCAGCAGATATTCTGACTTTGGAGACTGCACACCAGGCCACTGCCCACACCCTCACACACAGACCCACGTGAGGCCACGCTGCAGTTCTTAGTGCACCGTTTCTTTTGCCTGAATGTTGGCTTTGTTTTTTCAGAAGAACAGCTGTGTCCGAGGTGCTGTGGCAGTGCAGGGTAAACCACGGCAGCAGCATCTGCTGGCTTTAATCTGCTCAAATCCCTCCTCAGAGGCTGCCCATGGTATCCATCTGCACCCAACCCAGGGTTGGGGTTTTTGGTGGCACCTAAAACATTTTACTTTTGCTCCCCTGGCTGCTAAGGATGGGCAAAGGAAAGAGGCTGCTCCAGCTCAGCTCTGCCTGAGCCACGCCGAGTGTGCTGGAAATCAACTTGCCTGAGGAGCTCTGCCTGGCCTTGGGACACGGGGACTTAACATTCTCAGAAAGTCACATCTGCCAAATCTCCCTGACTTTTGCCCTGATTTCTACATACTCTACACAGTAAAAAAGTTGTAGAACTGAAAGATCAAAAAAACACACCAGAGTATGGAAGAATAATGAACTGGCAGAGATGAAAAGAAGGGGCAGGAGAGCGGGTTATCAAAATACGTTTACAATACAGAGAGAGAAAAGCTTTCATCTCCCCTGTTTGTCTGGGCTGTGTGGGGCCTGTAGGCCAGAAATGAGGTGCAGACACTGACACTTGTTCCTCCTCAGAGAGGAAGGCAGGAGGAGTTGGAGACGGAAGGAGGAATAAGACATCAGCAGGCTGCTGTTTCACAGGCTGGAGTGTATTTTGAGTGTATTATGATGTATCACTGCTCCTAGCCCTGGCAAGATGAAGATGAGAGACAACCCAGCCACGGGAAAGGAGGCTTCTCCCACTGAACTGGATAGTGGAACAGAGAATTGACAGCTAAGATTTCTGAGAGAGACGGGACTTCAAAATCCTTGCTAAAAACTTTTAAAAATCAATTTGCTTGTGAGACAAAACAAGCACGGGGGTGCCCCTGGCTTGCCTCAGACCAAAGCTATGGAAGGCTGCACGTTAACAGAGGATTCTTTTGCACTGAGCCTGCTCTCTGTGAACACACAGCCCAGGTAGGCGTTACACCTCAGAGCACCACGCAGAACAAAGTGATTCGTCTGTGCTTGGCCCGTGCTGGAAGGACCACACTGCAGGCCACAATCCAGGGTTAAAAAACCCTGCCATCATCCATTTTCTCAGCAAGAAACAGAACAGGCCAAATCCTGTGAACAATGCAGAGAATGTTTAAATATTGCAGGGTGTTAAGTGTCACTTGGACAAGGCTGAGCTCAGGTTGAGGCTGAGCTCAGGTTGAGGCTCCCGCAGGGCTCCCCTGGGTGCCGGGCACTGGTTGGTACACACGGGCACTGAAGAGCATTCTGAACATGGACAGGTTGAAATTCCTCTCCGAGAATTTGACTCAATGCACGTGACTTCTTCTGAAAGTAAGATACGGACAGGGGAAAGGGTAACCACCTCTGAATCAAATCAGAGCTGCCTTCCTGAAAATCTCCAAAGAGAATATGCCAGGGGTGAGTCTCAGCTGTGACCCTCCTTGTATGGGGGACACACAATAATAAATAAAGGATTTATGCTAGGATTTCATATACACTGTCTTACAGTATTCCAAGTGCATCTGATTTTGTTGGAAGATTTTTCCAAAAGGAAAACTTCATTTCAAGTCAATTTTGCAGAGTACTAACAAACACATTCTTAATGATAAGACTCAATGTTAACATACACAAATATCACAGAATTTTCTCTAAGGTAAACTCATGATTCTCACCAGAACCTGTTTCAAGGAGTTGAAAAAACCTCTATACCTTTATGTAATTAAAAATGGGTGTAAAATTAAGAGTTACTGTACTTTTTTGCCTACCACTAGCCATTCAGTGTTGGCATTCTTTGTTCTATATGTACAGTTCTTGATACAAAGCATTTAATGAAAATCTTAAAATGAAAAAAAAAAAGGTATAGATTGCAATTCTGCAACTAAATACACTCAGCAGGGCACAGGGAGACAGAAGAGACGTATCTCAGCACACAGCAGACAGGCTTCCTGTGTTGCTTTTTGGAAGCAATTGTGCTCTTCCACCCAGTACCCATCTCCATTAAGTCTGTGTGTTTGCTTCACTGTATTTCCAACTTCTGACTTAATATTGTTTTGCAAAGAAAAAATCCTGGGCAGGGGAGGAGCAGTGCCTGTGCACTGACCAGAGTTCATCAGAGCCAATGATAATTAACTGCTGATTTCATCAGCCTTTGGTCTCAGAAATGCATAGTTTTCCAGAAAGTGTTTGAAAACACTTTCTATTAATTATATAGTAAAATGATGTAATTTAGTAAAATGATGTAATTTAATGGTATTACTTATACTGTAGACTCTTTGACAGAGATTATTTTCTTTTTTTTTTTTTACAACATGAGCTCTTTGATTCTGACTGAATTTTGACTGAATTCAAAACGCATTCAAATAAGAACAGTAATTAGTGTACAGCTTTTACTACAAGCACATGTACCCTACTGGTTGCACCGCTGTGGATAAAAGAGGGCCATGCTAAGCCGTGTGGGCATCCAGTGCTTTGCCAGGCAGTGCTGAGCTGGTGAGTGGCTCACAGGGACCCTTTGTTGTTTCAGTTATCCTGATTCCTCGTGTGCATCTAACTGGATCACAGGGACAGCGTGGCTCACACACAAACGCTCTTCCCTCTCCTCCTACCTGAGCTAAACTGCAGCTGCTCCCGCCTTCCCCCAACTCGCCCCTGTCCCACTGCAAACCCTGACAAACAGACTGCTAAGGACTGTGCAGAATTAACCACAGACTGTTAAAGTTCAACCAATCACACCACTTGGGAGTCTTGAACCAAAAATCATCCAGAACAGCTGGGTTTAGGGTGGTTTCAGACAACAGTGCACCAGGGAATGCTGCCCCACGGCGGGGGGGGGATGTCACCATCAGAGAGTTAAAACGACTCAGTCCATCTTTACATATTCAGGTAACTGCAGGTCTCCTGAAAATGCTGTCACCTGGCAGGCTGGGAGGTGAGGGCCCCTCAGCTGATGTGCAGTAACCACACAGGTAAGCAGGACCTCTGTGTTCTTGTCCTCCCTGGCTGCTGCACCTCCCTCCCCATCCGCTCTGGCCAGGCCAGGCCACGGGCTCTTCTGCAGGTATTTGCCCACAGGGGAGTTCAGCAAGACCACAAAGGCATTTCCCAGAGCCCAGTTCACACCTGCAGCCACAGCCCACCTGCAGGGGATGGTATGTTTGGAAAAATTCCCCTACAGGTTGATTTCCCTTTTGGTGACCCAAGTATTGGCAGCTTGTTCCAAAGGCAGACACAAACTAAGAGCTCTGTCTTGCCCTTGTTAATTAAGGCCCGAGTTAATGGCATCATCACCCCTGTTCCTCTCCACAGCCCCAGGACAGCCACACCACGGAGCTCTGGCTGTTGTGGTGATGATCCCTGAGAAATGGCACTGCTTGTCCCTAAGGCAGCTGCCTAAACACAGGCCACGTATTTATTTCTGCTGCCATCCACCTATCTGTCCAGTTATCTTCTTTTGTTTCATATGTTTAATTTTAAACCTAATGTCAAAACTCTGAGTATAAAATGAAATACATTTTGTTTAAAATACTCTGGGCAATTTTTATAGAACATCCTTTTGAAAAAAAAAAAAAAGTGCAGAGATCAATTTTTTTAAGTCCATCCCGCAGGCACCATCATTTAATTATGAGTGAGACATAAATTATGCATTTACACATTGTTGCATTTTCTATAAAATGGTGTGGAGATTTTTTTTTTGTAGTTTTTGGAACTCTCTCTTTCTTCCTGCAGGCACTTTGGAGGAAAAAAAAAAAAAACTGCTGAAGGCTATACATTGATGAAAAAATTAGCATTTATCAGTATAACACCATTATGAGACCAGCATGGCACTAACATACACAAAATCTAAATCTATTTTTCTGCTTAGACTTAGGAAAACCTGAAAGACTGTGATCTCACCAGGCAGCAAATGTCTCCTTGCAGTATAAGCACTGAAAGTAATTGGGCAGAAGCAAATAATTTGCATATAATTGAACGAGACACAATAAAAAAACCACCCCAGCAAACGGATGAGGCAGCACCAAGAGGCCACTCGTTACCTGCACTGAGTTCAACCGGCAGTATCCGTTCAAGGGAAACCTGATAACGTGGGTTGGGTCCTGGTTCCAGCCTGCGTTTACGGAGTTGCACATGACATCCCCAGTCTCTGGGAAGATCTCTTCTATTAAAGCCTTCTCCCCACTCAATGCAATTCTCTCCCCCAGATCTGGAGTCACTCTTACAACCAAGCAGTCACAAGGCTGGAAATGTTTCCTTTGTTCTTTCTCTTGTTTCCATCGCTCAAGTTCCTTAATCATTGGCTGCAGCTGGTAATACTTTGCTTCTTCATATAAAAGATTAAAGTCCTGGGAG
>NW_020955625.1:278092-311692 GCF_003031625.1 Empidonax traillii | reverse complement strand
AGGCAACAGGTATCCACATACTTTGTCTTCATCTTACACCTACACAGAAAACCACACGGTGTTAGTGTTGAATCTATTTGAGCTGACCATGAAGTTCCCACTGCACTGAGTTATCCTTTCATTTATTATCCCACAAGCTCAATGCCAGAAGGCTTTAGTCTTGGATTAAGAAATCAAAATAGCTGGTTGCAATAAACAAAGCCTACTGATGTAAGAGAAGATGTTCCAAGCCCTAATCTTCACTCTTGGCCTCAGATACTTCTGATCTTACAACAGATCTCAGGCTTCGCTGTCGCCTCTCACACATGTTACGAGATGGAGATGTCAGTTCAGCTTCACTTCTCACCTGTCTTTGCTGAGGCTGAAATTCAGCTACAGCAGCTCAGCTGCTCCCTGCGTTTCATGACTATTCATGTATTTAAAGCATACTTTGGAGCCTGGTAAATTGTATGGAGGCAGTGACCATCCTGCTGGCTGGGAGCTCAGCTGTGCACTCCAGCAGCTCAAAAGAAGCTATTCTCCCCTGCCATTTGTCCATCACCTCACTTCAGCTTTGGGCAACTGAAATTCCCAATCTGATCCAGTTCCCAGTTCAGCGATTGAGGTATCTGCTGCACATCCTCATCAGAGGCACATCCTTTCAGCAGATTTCTCACACATCTTTCCACCTCAGCTGTGTGAGAGTAGGTGGAGGCCACGGGTGCCAGCACCCCCAGCCCGAGGAGGTGGCAGTGCCCACCCGGCCAAGCTGAGAAGAAAGAGGAGACGCCCCTGTTGAGCTCCCTGAGCACTCTGCTTACACTGGCCCCACCACCTCCTTCAGCCTCCTGAGGGGAAGTGGAACAACAAGAGCACAGCACCAGCTCCTCCCTGCAAAGACCTGCTGTTTGCTTTCCTGGCTCTTCCACCTCTTCAAAGATGCAAATGCTACACCCCAGGTAAGATACTACCTGCCTTTTGTGGGGCATGCTGGAACACCTGGAACAAACGCCACTTCTACACCAATGAAATGAAACAAACAAAAAAAAAATCACAAGAGTGAAATGATTGGAATCATTTGGACTGGAAAGAATGGTATGACAAGGAATAACCAAGAAATGGGCACTCAAATTCCATGAAAAATAACGGGCGTGCTGCTGCCCGGGGACTCAGGGAAGAGGGGGAATCAAGTGAACATGCAGCACAAAAAGGTGAGACTCTTCATAGTGGTTTGGAATTAACCTGTAAAATCTGCTGCTGCAGGGTATTACTGAACCAAAGCAGTTAGCTCTGTTCAAATTTGGCACCACAGACCCACCACCGTTAGCTGAGGTGCTCCCTCACCCCAGGGCTGCCTGCAGCCTGGAGACGTATGAATATTCACAGTGACAGCGGCAAGGTTATCGCCTTACAAAAGGGACATCCAATGCTTTACATCTCTTTGATGTCTGTTAAGGCTGGGACAATGCACACACTGCTAAGGGAGGGGAAAAAAAGACCAGAGCAGAGAGGAAGAGGGATAAGAGCAAGTGGGAAGAAATGAGGGCAACAAACACACTCACGGGACGCAGCTTGAAGATGAAAAACAACAGGAAGATGAAAGAAGAAATCGTAGAGAAGGCATGCTGCAAACAACCAGCGCTGGGAACAGGCCAGGCAAAGAGCTGGAGACTGGCTGCACTACCTGCTCTCAGGTAAGAGAGCATCAGCCCCAAAGCCTCGTCCCCTGATGGAAGGTGTTCTCACCCTTCCCCAAATCCAGCACCCTCTGCTGAACCATTACTGCTTTTCTCTGTAGACCAGTGAAGTTCCCTGGATACTGAGCAGGGGATCAGTTTAAACCTACAGGGGTTGGTGGCCTAAATTAAAAAAAACCAAACTGTTCCAAATTTCTTGAAATCTTCATGCAGGACACAGCCCACCACCCAACTGTGTTCACTACAGAGACATGTGCAGTGCCCTACCAAATGCTCACCTGGCATCTGCTGGTGCCATGGATCTCTTTTTCAAGCAAAGGAAAACATGCAATGCTAAGGAAAAATGAAATGCTGTAGAGGGAAGAGGAGCACCCAGTGCTTACTGAAGGCAATGGAAAATCATCCACTGTTTTCAGTAGGTCCTGAAAAACTCGTTTTAGAATATCTGGGTTCATGGTCACTATAAAATAAGGTATTATTTGTAAGGGCAATCAAGCGAGTATGTGCTAAGAAAACTCCACAGTAAAACCTAGAAGAGATGGTATAGTGATAGAAAAACCAGTCCTGCATTTCTGGAAGCAGAGAGCACTGCTCCTGAGGCTGGATGCAAAGCCCATTACATTCACGAGAGGCTTCAGCTGCCTTCAGTGGGCTTTGCACTAGCCTGACAGTATCCTGAATCACAGGAGTTCGACGGGCTGCACCCCCGGGCCAAAACAGTACTGCCACAAAACAAACAAAAGCGGGATCACACCACCCCGACCTCCCCCACAGCCAGCTCTTAGCCCACCCCATGGAATGCAGCTCCTTAGTGACTCCTGCTAGTCCTCATTTGCCCTGAAATAAACAGGATACATTTTATATTCTCATTTCATTTTGTGAGAAGATAACCTGCTTTCAAAAGAAACAGCTCTTCCAGAACTGTTCCCAGAATGACACAGCCACACCTGAGGTGGCTGTGTGGAATTCGGGGCTGTGCTGGAGCATCACATGCTCTGTAGGACAAAGTGACCTGGTCACAACTGCCTGGGTTAAGCCAAGGTGTTTGGGTTAGTTTCTAATACAAGACTCTCCTCCCATGTCTATTCCACACCTGGAAGAAGGGTCTGTAATGGGCACTGGGAACTGAGGTGTGCTGGTGCCAAGGGGCAAACTGCATGTTCAGCTTTAGGGGGAGTCTGGGCACCTCTTGCCAGGCAGTGGCAACAAAAGGAATTTGTTGTGCTGTAACAAGCAGAGGCAATAAAAAGGGTCTTCTGTAGGCAAGAGAAATTCACTGCTGTCCACTAGTGACAGTGCTGGGAAGGGACACCTTGTGTGACCCCCACCCCACGTGCTGCCTGCAGCACAGCCGGGCACCATCAGCACAGCCTGACCCGCTCTGCTCCTCTTCTGGGCCATGTGGCCTGTCTGCCCCCAGGGACTGGGGCATCCCGAAGGAATCTGGCAGTGCTTTCAGGGAGGGAAGAGCATTTCCCCAAACCAGGAAGAAAGAGTGAGTGGCTCACAGCATGGGGGTCCAGCTCTCTAAAGCCTGTGCTTGGGCAGGGTCTGCCACTCAATGCACTGCCAAGCCCACAGTCTTTTCCTTCAGGATTTTATACACTGTTTGGAGAGCTGTGTGTCTGTGACAGCGATGCCCAGCTCTGGACTATCTGCACTGAATGCTCAGGATGCCCAGGTAATACTGACATAGATAGGTCTACCCTTGCACTGTAGATATAAAATCCTACCCTGATGATTTGCAGAAGTTTAGTATGAAATATGAAGTAGAAGAGTTCAACCCACAAGGGACCTTGCCAGGAAGGTGCCACAGGAACTGCATGAAAACATTTCCATGTTGTTAGTTTGATGAGTTAAGAGATGCAGAGGCAGATGCAGACATGAATCTTCCTGGACCTATCCAAAAGAGGCACATTTCCCTCAACCAGGCACAGGAGTAGCTACAGTGGCAAAGTGCTCAGGGGTTCATTGAGACTCAGCCTCACAGCAGCCTGGCACAGGTCTGGGATGCTGCACCCTCTGTCTCACAGAGGCTCCAGCCCTGGTGTCAGTGCAGTGCTGCTGAGCAGCAGGCAGCATCCACAGCAGATCTTGTGCAGTATCCAGGAGTTCCTTGTCCTGCAGGACTAATGCCTCTCCCATTTTTTCTAAGGATTACTCCCCTACCTTCCCAACTTGTTAACAGCAGTGTACCTTGTGGCAGCACAGCCCAGGCTCAAGCACTGTCTATGAGAGCTAAAGGAGCTGCTTCTCTTCAGCTGAGGAAAATCACTTTACTCCGAGGGTGATTCCCACTGCCACTAATTCCCTGTTCACAAGCAGGCTAGACTGAATGGGGTGATAGTACAGCCTCTAATTTTTCTGTAAAGTACCACAAAAAGCCTTCATCGCTACCATGAGCTTCAACTTCTTGTGGCTGTTGTAGGAACTAGTGGGGAAGTTCTGCCAGGTCACCTGCAGGAGCGAGCAGCAAGGCAGGTGGGATGCACACAGCCTTTCTCCATCCACAGCTTCTGGCCAACACTCAGATCTCATGGGAAAGATAAAACAGATCTTTCAAAGATGCAGCCTTCTGCCTTTCACAAAATAACTTTCTGCTTACTGTTGGATAGAAAAGTCTTTTTTTCTGGTGGATTCCACATTAGCTAAATTCTGCAGTCACCTATGGCAAGGGTGGCATCTTCCTGGGGAGGAGCTGGGGGCTGTGACCTCAAGGCTGGTTGTGCTGCTGTTTTGATGTCAGTGCAGTGGGTCAGTACAGATCTGCCAACTACAGGCAGAGATACCCAACAGAAACCCAGACACCGTGTCTCCCGTGAACCTGATGCTGCTCTCAGTACCAAAGACATCTTGTATTTTTTTGTGCCTAACACTGACTCCTGAACAGGCTGAAATGGCTCTTTCTGCCTATTTTTCACTTGTTATTCTTTATTACATGAAACAACAAACTGTCACCCTGACTCAACGTTTCTTTTGTATTTTTAGTGCTGTGAAGATCTGACTCCTGGCTACGAGAGAAAGTTGCTCACTTCTGTGATGACAACTGCACCACTTGCTAAGGTCAGTCTGAGAAGACTTAAAATTAGATGAAAGCACACTAATTCTGTCACTGTATTAATAAACCAGCGGTGGCCTTGTCATTCTGGTGACCTCTGTAATCCATATAAAACTCAGATGTCCTGTGCATTTGTGCTCCTCCCCTCTTTAAGATGGAGTAACTACAAACTGTGTCTATTTTTGTTTGATGCCCTCTGAGCAGGGAGTGAGTCTCAAACAAGCAGGTACAGTGGGCCCTGGTTTTGCATGAAGTGGAGGAGACATGTGCTGCTCAAAAACGTCCTGGGGAAGCACCTCTGATGGCAGGGTGGAGATCAAGGCAGGGAATGTCTGGGCACCAGAGGAGGAGCAGTTCCTGTGCAGACCCCCCGCTCTGCTCCAGGACATTGTGGTCCCATGCACAGGACACTGAACAGTGCAGGAGGAGGGAGCTGTAGGGGGCTGCTCACCATCACCTCGCTCGGCAGCAGAGCAGAACTCAGCCAAACCACTCACAGTAATTCCTCAACATACTTCATGTGGCTTAAAATCCCCCAAACCCAGGAAAACTGTACAATATAAGAGAGCTGCTTGCAGCAGGAAGACCTGGGAGACACTTTCAAGTTCTGTCTGAGTAGTAGTTGGAAATGTAATTAATATTCACTGTAAACACACCACTCAGACTTGATAATAAAGAATCACTAGCCTCAGAACACATACCCCACTTTTCTCTGCATTTCAGTGTTAACTTAGTCTGAAAACAACACTGAAATAGCAAACACAATAACGCTGGTGTGGTACTAACATTCCAAACTTTCCAAAATAACCATCTGAGCAGCAATTCAAGTTGAAAAGCAACTTGGCTAAACCTTGAGGCTAATAAACTGCTTGATTAAATTAAGGGGTAAAAACTAATAAATATTCAAAACACTTGATAATGCTTTGTTTGACATAAAGAACATTTAATGCAAGTCTCACTGGAAAACCTGTCAGGTTTTATACCTTAAATAGAGTTTTGCATTTAGAAACACGGAGTGATTCCATTTGCTGCCTTTGATTATTGTCTTCTGTCACTTTAATCATGCTGGTAAAATTACACGATTTCTGTGAAGTCAAATCCGTTTACAATGCAGTTTTAATATAGCTTTACAGCGCATTCTTCTATGCATTTTTATTTAGTTACTCCCTACCTAGCAATGCTTTGCTTTGTTCTTGAGCCCTCATTAGCCTGGGGTTTGCTCTAAAGCTCTCCCAGGGAGGAACTAAATAAAATAGTTAACCCTATGCAAAGAGATGGTCTGGAACAACGGCCTGAGCCCGGGCACAGCGTTGGCTCTCCTGGGTCTCTCCCAGCCCTGCCAGCGGCTCGCTGTGCAGACAAGTCCTTGGCATCCACTGGCACTCTCCCCTCCAGGCTCTTGCCGAATCCTGCCGGTTTTGTTGCAGAGCACCTCTGAAATCTGGATGCTGGCTGAGGCCACGATCAGCTCGAACTGCATCTCTTCTAACCCTCTCTTCTCACACCTTCTTGCCCCACTAGATTGTCCACAACACTGCTGCTAAAGCATCTCTCTGGCACCTGTCCCACTTCTCCACCCACCCCCCTTTACCTGATCCATTTACAACCCACAGCACTGGTCTGGTCTTCAGCTTCACTGCTACCCAGGGGTTTCCTCTCAGTTCTCCATGAAGAGCTCTCTCACCCCCATTGCTCAGAGCTCTGGCTCTCACCCTGTCTCACAGCACCCCAACCCCCAGGGCAGCCTCCCCGACCCTCCTCAGTGCTCAGGACAGACAGCCCTTCTGGGCTGGAGCTCCAGAACTGCCCACGAGTGCCAAACCTTCTTCCTGCCTCGTGATGAGAGATGTGCTCCCACCACACAGCGCGTCCCTCAGCACCAACTGCAGACCCTGCCACGACGGGGTCAAACACGATTATCCTCATAACTCGGGCAAGAATGGCTGAGGAGCAGTTGCAGCCCGAGGATCAGCAGTACTCCAAAGCTACAGCCACCACCAAAACCACAACTCTGGACTGGCTCAGTCAGAACCAGTCAAGTGATCTTGCCCACCCAACACAACAAAGTGAAATCGCGTCGCAGAGCGCAGGAGCTTTCCTTTCCAGCTCCACCAACTGAGCACAACCCCTTCTGCCATCCCATTTTATTCATCATTTCATCCTGGAGTAAGTGCTTTTGTTTAATCTTGTCATCTACAGTTTGCACACTTTTGTCTTCCAATTTTCATACATAAGGGTGACAATGTTGGAAGTTTCGTAAGTGCGAAGCCAAACAAACAAGGCTAAGAGGAGAGCCTTTAAACAATCAGGGCCTGCAAAGCAACAACCAGCGCCACTATTTCATAGAAAACATGCACTGCTCCTTAAAAAACCCTCAGTCCATTCCGTCTCCCAAGAATATTTTGACATTCACAAACTGTGAACAGATTGCTTCCTGAAATCAAAGTATCTGCATTGGTTATATCTAACACAAATCCTTATGGGCTTGTTTAAGGGTGTTTCCTTTTTATACCAACAAGAAAAAGATTTATACAGTTCAAGTCCTCTAAGTATCAAATTTAAAGCATTTCTTTCAGTTTCAGAGCATTAAACCCTGGTAAGTGCTATTGCTGATGTTGTTTCTTAATTGTTGTTATACTCTGATAACTAAGCTAAAAATGTGAGAAAATACAATTAGTTTAGAAAAACTGATTTAGCCATAAGCTTCATCGTTTAACTTTTTATGGTATCCATGACAACCACCGGTCCATTTATTAAATAACAGCATCCCTGGTGTAATACACAAGTACTAAAAATCCTAACAAATAAACAGCAACATTTACTTAAGTGTGTTTAGGTCAAGGCCACAAACCAACCCACACCGAAACAAACGACAGAATGGGAGGAAAAAACAGATTGCAGATTATAGCTTTCCTTACCTTAAAGTCATCTGGGAGCAGTAGCTTAGATGTCCTTAGGAAGCTTAATATATATCTGAAAATTTCTCCATCTCGATCAATGAAATAGTGTTGTTTTAAACTGTCCAAGACAATAGGCTCGGTGCCATTAAACAGACGACTTATTCTGAAAAAAAAGAAGAGAAAAAGAAATGGGCAAAAGAGACAAAATCTCATTACAGCCCCAGGGCTTAAGAACATCCAGCCAATTTAGGTGCACCAACTCAGTGTGCATAAGGTAAGGCAGTACCTTAATCTGGTGACGAGCAAGTGCACAGGGATGGATGCCCTGGGCATGTGTGTGCCCCCACACAGACACACCAGCACCAGAGCCTGCAGCTGCCCTGGCACCCAGCTCTGCTGCCCTCAGTCAGGGCTGCCAACGGGGCCCGTGACCCCAGCGAGGAAAGTGCCCACGAAATGCTCCCCCCGTGGCTGGCAGAGTGATTTCGGTAAGAACAGTAATCGCCAGCCCCATTACACATCCCTGTTCACCACGTCCCAGCGGAGCACCAAGTGGTTACTTGGAGATGAGCTTTTCCTCCAGCTTGGCTGCCATTGGATCCAGCGCCACGAGAGCTCTCCCGTGCTGGGGGGGAGGCTGAGATGAGCTGTGTGGACCTGTCAGTGTCCATCCAACACGGGATGTTCTGACAAAACAGAAACCAACAGCCTGTGCAGCGCTGCCTGTGGGAACACAGTGCCACCACCAGCAGCAGCCCTGGGGATCAGAGCCTGGCAGCAGGAGAGCAAACTGGCAAATCTTTTGTGAGGCAAGACACGTGAGGCGGAGGGATCAGCTGGTTACAGGACCAAAGGACCACACTAGCTACATCACTCCAGCTTTTTCCACGTCCTGAGGAGAGTGCTCCACAGAGAGTAAACCAGGCATCTGCCTGGCTGCCGCTCCTCCCGCCGCTCCCCTCCAAATGCCTGGCTTCTCTCACAACGCTTTGTCTTCCCATGAGAAATAACCCAGCTGAATATATGTTCTTGAAAGGGAAATCGCAGGAGACAGACAGCAAAGACCTATTAAGTAATTGAGTCCATCTCTCTGACAGTGCAGCATTGTTCCCAACTGCAGAGTGTCTCGTCTTTCAAAGTCGAGTCTTAAATAATCCTGCCAGTGAGGACTCCTCCATTTTCCAGAGAGACCATCCCGCAGCCGCCTGGATTTCTCCATCGAGCTGCCCCTTCAAATCGGCCATGAAATCCCCCCACATCCCTCGCTGAGACCAGGGCACGGCTTTCTCCTGCCCTGGAAAGCAAGTTTATCAAACCCTGCCAAAGGCAGTGCCCAGCACTGCTGATGAATGCTGCAGCCACAGCCTCGCTGCTCCCTCCTTCCAGCATCACCACCCCGCCTCGAGCTTTCCGGCCCAGCAGGGTGGGGAGCAGATGGAAGTGACTCCAGTGCCCATCCCAGCAACGGGAAGGGGCAGGTTTGATTCCCCACCATCCTCTGCAGTGCTGGTGCTTCTGGCTGTGCCCTGCATCACTTAGTTTGGGTCCTGGTTCATGCAGCATGGGGAGATGTGCTCTCCACAGCTGCACCTCGCTCTGATCTTCTAACTTCCTAATATACTTGCAAATTTAATTAATGTGCCATTTATGTGCCAAATAAACTGTGGAAATATTAAACAAAACAGGACTTAGAAAGTTCCCAATGAATTTTGCTCAAAAACTTTCTGCCATCTTAAGCACAGTCTCCAGGTTTCACTGCCTTCTCTCATGACTGTATCAGCGTTCAGCTACTCTGAATTACATGTGAGAGTAACCAAATGCTCCCCTAAAACCTAATTATAACAGGTTTACTGTTTTCTCCAACCTCCAGCGTTTCTATGGTATCAGAGAACACCGTCCAGTTCACGTGGCAACATTTAATTCATATAATCCTAAAGTTCGGTAAGACTAGTAAGTCATTGTTTTCTTTTTCATTGTTGTTTTAGGGCCATTTGCCTGAGACAGTCAAAGCCATTGCTTTGTACAATTTTCTTCCAGGAAGCAGACAGTTAATGCATTTCCTTGGGCACGCACATGAGCCAGTGTGCTGTGCTGGGACAGACTGAAAGCAGAGGAAGCACTGCTAGCTTAAGGTTCAGTACACACATTTACGGAGTAAATCTGCCTGGCCATTGAAAGTTTTGAGGTCTTACACCTAAACCAGCTGGGCTGTGGCTGAACCCTGGTCCCCCCTCTCTGTGAATCTGCAGAATCTGCTGCTGGGCTCTGCACGCGCGTGGGGGAGGGTTTGCCAACAACGACAGGGAGCAGAGGAGACAGGGTAAAAAGTTTTAATGGGCCACTCTTTAATGTAGTGAAGCATTTTTTTGGTAATGAAAACAAAACATGAATTTTGAGGCCTTTGTGGAGTGCCCTGAGCTGTATTTCTTCACCAGCGAAATTACTGCTGGGGAAAGAAACTCGCAGAGTGTTGAAAGACTTAACTGCCACCCCAAAAACAGAGTGATGAATAGTTTAAGGATTTATTTGACCTTTTAGGGGGCTGCTATGTTCCAAGAACCAACTCCGCTGCAGCACGTTGTAATGCTGCATGTGGAAAGCACTCCTGCTTCTCCCTTCTCACCAGTACAAACCATACCTGGAAAAGTCAATGGGAAAATGCAACGCTGTGGGAGCCCCAAGTGAACTCAAATGGCAGCTTCAAGTGGAGAGCTGGCTTGACAGGGTTACTCATCGTGTGTGACGCTGTGGAAAAGAGCATGGTGACCTGGAGCAGCTCCACAAGCCCCACGGGGACCCAGAGCGCTCTGTGGATGGTCTGTGGTGGCCAGAATGAAAGGCTGGCACACAGAATCATGGAGGCAGAATCCACCCAGGCCATCAGACAGCCAGCAAGTGCAGGGAACAGGAATGGCTTTGCACTGTCCAAACTTGTTGATGATCAGAAATAAGGTACTAGGCTGGCTGGTGCCATGAGTTAAAGTCGTGGGGACTGGCTACAGCTCAGATTGGGCACAAGTCATCCCAAAAATGGTTGTTTTTATGAGCTGTCATGGTGACCAGTACTGTACTGGTGGACAAATGAGGTAATGGCATTCTCAGGAGGCACTTCCTTATGGCACACAGGAATAGTACTTCCAATGATGCTTGTGAAGAGGTGGGAGGCACAGGAAAACAAGAATAGAAAACAGAAAAAAGACAAGAATAGAGCTGCACTTGGATCCCACAGCAAAGGGTGAGTCTGAGCAATGAAGACTTCTTCAGCATTCCTACCTTTTTGCAAGAGATGCTTCACTTTCTAGTTTAGAAACACCCTTAAAATTTGTGCACAATGCTTAACTTCCATACAGGGAGCAGACCGAGCCAGGATCAATTCTAGCAGCTGGAAGCCTAAGGATGGTAAATGTGCCTTTCCATTGCCTCCACCTCCCTGGCTGGGTCCTGCTATGCTCACACCATCTGCCCCGGGCACAGATCTTCCCAGCCCCCTGTTCCTCCTCCCCAGTTGCTCCTGCCCTGCTGGCACTGTGCTCTTCCCAGCTGCCTGGACACTGGCAGTGCTCTGCTCTGCAATGCTGCCCACCCTGACCCTCCAAGGGTCCCACCTGCATCATTTCCCCACAGCCAGACCCAGTGGGGCTGGTGTCCAGCCCCCAGCCCAGCTGGTCTCCCTGGCACCTCGAGCCCTGGCTGCATGCACTTCCCTACTTCTCCCAACATCCAGAACACAACCTGTTGATCCTATTTCTACTGTTTCTTTGTGCTTCTGTTGTTTCTGCTAAAGGCTTTTCCATTTTCAATAATGTTTCGCCAAAACGCCGAGGGGTGAGTTTCTAGCTTTGTACCGATTTTACTATGATATTAAGATCTCCTTTTATTAGATTAAAAACAAACAACACAGCCAGCCAACCCACAAGGACAAGAGTGCCAGTAAATTCTTTTCTTAGTTTCCTGGGCAGAGAAAGAAGCTGAGTGCTGCCTGCAAGTACCTACAGACGGTTGCTGCTGCCCACCCCCCATAATCCTGCTGACCAATTTTCCACCCCACAAGCTCCCTGCAGCACCTGTCGAGGTGGGAGCACAGAGGGGGCCCCCAGGGCAGTAACCATCTCTTTCTTAAACTCTCCCAACTCTATCTCAGGAGCAGCCATGGCTTTTGGCACCCACTGCTCTGTCTGGAGCACCCCTGGTCTTCCCAACACTGTCCCTGAGCACAGCTATGGCTCTGCACGTCACACACCACGGTCGGGGAGTTTAATGGCACTTTGGGACAGGAGAGTTTTTGGGGTGGAGGGTGTTACTTTCTGGTTTGGGGCCAGTTTATGCCATTTTCTTGACAGCTTGATTTTGAACAGAAAACAGAAGTTCTTTCTCAATAAATCTGGTTCCAGAAGTCTTAAGGGGAGCACCCAGTGTTGTGGGACAACCAGTAACTGGGGCTGTGGCAAGCACCATGAGACTGCTCTGTCCCCAAGTCCCTCTGCTGGGGGGGACACTGTGGTCCTGTCCTCCCCCAAACACCGGCCCAGCCAGCACAGCAACACCATGGAAGTAGAGCTCTCTATCACAATATTGCACTAAAAGTATTAATTTAAGTAATTACGTGATTAATATTTAACTGTTCAGTGATATTTTTGTCATTCATAATTTAGTTGTTTACATTTATTAAAAATTGATTTTGTAGACACTTTTTCTGCCCAATGTCAAATCAGCAGGGAGTGAACATTTCAGCAAACTGTCATTAAAACATGTCTCCTCATTTTATGGGAGGAGAAGGGGAGAGAAATGCCTGTCTGTGGATCCTGCAAGAGTGTGGCTGTGTGCTGCCCTCGGTGCCCTGTGCTGTCCCTGCCTCCTCTGTGTGCCCTCCTGCTCCCCAACACAAACACACAGCGTGAGCTCTGCAGCTCTGCCTGTGCCTCACTCAGCTGGCCTTGGCTGCTGGGCCTGGCTGTGCAGCTGGAGCAGGAGGTGATGGTCGTGGGAAATGCCCACAGAGAGGAAGAAGAGGGTTGTTTAGAGCCAGGACACAGAGCATGACCTGAAACTGCCCCACAGGACACATTAACAAAGCTCCCAGGTGTGCGAGTAGAGTCCAGTCATCGCTGCTGAGCATGAAATGTGCTGCTTATCTCTTAAATATTTGCTCAAGGTGGGTAAGATAGATACTGTTATCTGCCTGGAAGAGAAAAAATGTCATGAATTGGAGCAGAGGTGCTTGAGAGGCCTTACAGTGAGTCTGGCACTGCTGGTTGCATAGCTGTGTCTGTCAGAAGTCTGCTGCTTGTCCCATCACAGGGAAGTAACTGCTGGGAAAGAACAGTGGAAGCCTCTGAAGTGGCTGTGCCCTTCCCATCACCGGTGTGCCAGCAGCCAGCTCTCTGCTGGCACTGCCACATCCCACCCACAGCAGCACAGGCTGGGTGGGCAGTGGACAGTGCTGCCAGACCTTTCCCAGCAGTGTTTTTCCTATTTCCATTATTTCTATAAACCTGACTGGGTTTGTGCACGAGTTCTGAGCAAAGCAAACCATAACGGGGAGAGCACCTGCAGCTGCTTTCCCCAGGGAGATACAGTAAAACGCTCAGCCTGCCTGAAAAGCAGGCAGGGCTGGCCAGAGAACAGAGGTAACCCAGCAAATGGGTGTCTTCTGCCTTCTGGCCTGCCAGGAGTGATGAGAGAGAGGTGTTGAAGCATTGTCTCTGCTCCCTCCCACCCTGCACAGCGAGGAACGTGGCTAAAGGTTGCATCTGGCTGCACCGGGTTTTCTGATCTGCCTCAGTTTAAAACTTCAGCTATAATCAGTGTGACAGTCCATAAGGAAATCTCTGTTGTATGGTTATACCACAGCCTCCCACCCTGCCACCTGAGCAGCAATCTGAAGCCCTTCTCCAGCGGAGGGAAGCGAGCACAGGGGAGGCATGGCTGCTGTGGGGGTCCTCACGACCCGGCTGCCCTGCACTGCACAAACCCTGAGAGGCTTCACCCTCACAGCTCTGCCACGGTTCCCACTTTAATCAAAGACAACATCTTGATCACCTCAGATTGCTTCAGGAGTATGGCTGGCTTGGAGGGTGTTTGGGCTGGAGAGAATTTTGTTCTAAGCGTCTTTTAAATCTTTTATCTGTGCACTGATGGGGAAAATTGTGCACGTGTCTGAGTCTTAAACTGAGGGCGTAAACTGCTGCTCTGCAAACTAAGAAATCCAAGCAGCCACGTGTGCCTGAAGGCACGGAGGGGTGCCCCAAAAGGGGTTTCTGGCAGAAGTAAGCCCAGATCAGGTAGTGGCCTCCAGTCCCAGGAGGAGTGCAGGTGTCCAGCCTGCAGTGTGGGGCAGGGCACTGCTCTGCCCGTGCTCAACCTGACCACCAGCTCCTCCTTAACCAGAGCACCTGGGCAGCCTCAGGCACCCGAGTCCTGCAGGCACTGCCAGGCCCAGTACAGGGCTGTCAATCCTCATGGCACCAGTGAAGCACCACAGATGCTCACACACAAAACTGCCCTGTGAGAACCAGAGACACTAAAGCCTGTGACCCCCAAATGGCCCTCTCCATTTTTAACAAGAGCATCAGCAGAAGGGCAGAGGAGGTAACTCACTGATAACATGTCCATCCATCTCCAATTCCTATAACCTCCTATTCCTGCCTTCAAGTGCAGATCCTGGAATGCCATAGGAGTTTTTTGAGCCATATGCTCACTCTGCTGTGCTTTCTGAGGATATTACACTCATTAACTATTAAGCACCTGAAGGAACTGCAGGATCTATTATCTAGATTTAATACTTCATATTTTGCTGTTCAGGCTAGAATATCTGTTTTTCTAACAGATCAGAGATAGTCCATATAGTATCAACACATGTATTTTTAAAAGTCAATAATCCATAAAGAACATGATAATCTACCATGCAGAATCATTCTCAGGAAGTTCTGGAAGGATTTATTTTCTTCTCTTCGTAACATCACTAAAAAGCAAAATTAGGTATGTAATGGATTTTGTAGTTAAAATAAAGGCATGGACAATTGTGTTTTCTGTTCTCTGTTACTATCAATTAAAGCCCACTGAAGCAACAGGTAATAAAATCCACTGAAGTGGAAACTACCTATTATTTCTGAAATACCACAAAGCATTCATGGAAAGGATGAGAGATGCCTGTTGTTAACAGCCTATCTCCACACTTAAGACACTTTGACAGATGATACATTTGATACATAATTTCCTGGAAATATATGTGTATTCCTATTTGGATACATTACAGTTATTTTTTAATTTGTAGAAGCATTATCACCTAGGCATATATTAGCAGGTAAGACAAGGAAGTGGAAACACTAATGCCAGGCAGAGAAGCCTGTGTCTTTTCCTGCACAAAAAATTCTCCTGGTAGTCAAGAGCCACTCTGGCCCTGCATCTGTTCAGCCAAACATCCCACCAGGAAGGAGGAGGAGGAGTGGTCAAACAATTACAATGAGCAGACCACCTACTAAGGGAATTGAGGCTCCCACAAACTTCTCTTTCCAGGTTTTGCATTCCCACCGGGTTTACAAGGGTATTAACCCTAAACCCTTCACCTATTGGGATTGTGGGATTAAGCCCATCTAGCACTGGTCACTCATCCCAAATTCATCAGCAGTGTGTTTCTCCCTGGGGACCTGTTTCTGCCACTTGGGCAGTCAACAGGAGCAAAGAGCTGTTTAACCACGAGGATCCAGCAGATCCAGCCCTTTATTGGGCCAATGATTCCATCTTGCCTTATTCAAGTGTTTACCTATTTTAGTGTGTTATTTTAACAGCTATAAAAATACTTCACTAAACAAACAGTTCCTAATATGTTAATTGCTGTATTACAAATCCTTTCACTGTGCTTGGCATATAACCACATCCACAGGTAGGGACAGCAGACACATCCACACAGAACAGCTCTCCTTCCACTGCACACATCAGCATCCCACAACACCTACTTAACTCCTCAGTCATGCAATGCATTTGCTGTGCTTAACAAGGTGCAATTTCCACTTCTCCATTACAAGTTCCCTCCCTGCCACTGATGTGGCTTGTTCATCCACTGCACCAGGGACACTGACAAACAGCCTCCCGTGATTTTTGATGCTTAACTGGACAATTTCAATCAGCTGGCCTGACTGAGCTGCTCCTACTGTAGGTGCAGACAGGCCAGTTCTGCCACCCCTGCTCCTTGAAAGGGGAGAGTGAGCAGAGCTGAGTCTGCCTGACTTAATAAAAGTAAACAAATTATATTACAATGTACTCGAACAGCAGGAGCTGAATATTATTCTTTCAGTGAAATATGCCAAGGTCCAGGTAACTGCACAGAAGTAGGTAATAGCCACCTATTTGGGAAGTCCTCTCTTTGTTTTATTTTGTGGACTTACCATTTGAAGTTAAAGCAGCATGTTAGCTGGACTTCCAGTACTACTGGTTTGTTTTTTTTTTTCCAGTATAAATTTCACGTTACTTTTGCTCTTCTTCTGCTTTTTACTTCATTCTAACTGAACTTTTGCCTAAATAGTTGGTGAAGATTAAAAACATTAATACAAATTTAAATTGTATCCTGTTTCTATTATGCCATTGTTCCTACTGCTCTGATTTGAGCCCTGTGAGGGTTCTGGGCCTCTCATGTTTTCTCAGCACAGAATTTACACTACATTTGGGCCATGAAAATTAACTCAGAACAAAAATTGTTTAATTTAAACCAAAATCCTAAACTAGCTTCTTAGTTTCCCAAGTGTTCCCTAGTTTTCCAAAGGTCCCAATCCTGCAAGAACTGCATTTCAGTTCAAACTCTGTGGGAGTTGTGGGCACTCAAGAGAATTAAGTTGTTAATACATGAGAAGATGCACAATTCAAACAAAACATTCCTGCCTATACAAGTCTTTTCTTGCTATTCCTTTAACCATCCCTTTCCCCTAAATCATGGTGCTACAAGAGCCCTGATGAGAGCAGGGCTGCCCCAAATGCCAGCTCTTTTGCTGCTCACTCGCTTTCTGTAACATCAAGGGGAAGGTAACTCAGTATTTTCATGAAGATTTTAAAATCAGACTAAATCTGGACATTGCCTCCATTGCCATCGCCCCTTTACAACTGGGCATGCTGGGAGGCTGAAAACATGCAGACACTGGTTATATTATAATATAAATGGGCTAAATCCTCGCTCGATGAAGTCAAGAGCGAAACTCCCACTGGGACTCGGGGAAGGAAGGAACATTTCAGATGGAACTCGTTTCCCTCTCAGGGTGTAAGTCTGGCCCTCCACATCTTTTGCATGTGTGGGTGCTGTGAAACCAGGATGGTTCAGCACAGAGCAGGAGAAGGAGGGATGGAGATTCAAGAGCTGCACAACCTTCTCTAAAGCCTAAATGGTGGCAGGTAACACATTCCCCTTGGTTCACAGCGCTCACATTAACAGCTGGAACCTTTAATCTGCTTGAGCCACAGCCCTTTACTTCTGACCCCAGACATACAAAACTTGAGCAGCTTTCTCCTATTATTTTTTTCCTTATTTCCAGAATCACAGGGGGAATTTCCCAGGCACAGGCTGCCTGGGGCTCTGCACCCTCTGGGCTGAGCAGGAACACCAGGTGACCCTTGGTGCCCACACTGGCCTCCACTGCACCAGGACACTCCCCACTGCTGTGAACAGGAACCACACCAGCCTCTCTGGGTAGTGATAAATTAGCTTTTTGCTTAAAAGAAGCTGCCCATGCTGCTTGGGCATTGGCCTGGGACACTGATTAGCTAAACTGCTACAGCTCTTCTGTTGCTGAGAACAACATGGAGAGAACACAGCCTGTCTTACATCCTTGCTCTCTTTGCTTTTCCTGCAGCCAGTCCTCTGGTGAGTAAACCACCAGTTTTGCTCAGTCAGTGTAAGACTGCTGCATTTTACTGCTGTACACCACCAGCACAGCTCACACCACCCCTCACTCTGGTGCAAAGACACCTAACCTGGAGTTCCAGGCACACTGTAACTGGTCTGATTTCTCTACAAGCATGTATGTGACTGGGAAGTTATGTCCACTTCTCTCTCCATATTTTCATTATCAGGCTTCAAATGATGTATGGATAATGTTTATCCTCCTGTTTATTCTTACATTTGATTAAGCTGTACCCAACATATTTTTTTTTGGCTCTTCACTTCAAGAGACTGAGGAACAACATCAAGAATGACTTGTTAAAAAGCTATTTCGAAGGGAAAACAACCACCAAAGCCCCCAGAGCCACAGCAAGGAGGAAGATTTGTGGAACAGTTTTTGCTGGTTAGCCTGAGCCGCTGGGAGATGAAAGGCAGAGGCAAAGAGGAATTCCCAGCAGGTTTTTCGTTACTGCAGCCAGAGAGAAGGGACAGACAGGACATCACCCACCAACTTGTGCGCTGGGAAGAGCCAACCTCCATGGCCAAGTTCCCAAGAGAAGGAGGAGCCCCTGTCTAAGGTCTAGAGAGAGGGAACCCATACCTGGGAAGGAGACAGCAATACACCTGCTGCTCAGGTGATACCTGCCCTGCACAATTAAGGACAGCAAAAACTTGAAAACAATAAGCAAACTGTTAACTGCTGAATTCTGATGAGCTACTGAAAGCTGAACCTGGCTTTTTATGTGACTGCGAGAGATTCATTCTTAAATACAATACTATGGTCTTAGGTTTGATTCTGGGCCCAGTGAAGTCAAGGCCAAAACATCCTCTGATTTAATTGAAAGCAGAAACAGGCCCCTGCTTTAAACCCTGAGAACAGAATACAACTGGATGTGAAAAGAAGAGGAAGTATGTTTGAAACTAGTTACAACTCCAAGCTTTATCTTTCCCCCTCTATAAGACTAAGAAGAGGTTACTGAATTTTTTTCCTCATTCAACAGCAGTGTTATGTGCTACTGGCCCTTGTTCCCTCCCAGACAACCCCGGCATGAGCAGAGGACCCAGTTTCTCTACTGTCCTGTACTGGTTCCTTGGAGTTCCACCAGTCAGATTTGGCCATGGCTCTGTCCCTGAGTTTTAAAAGGGCAGAGTTTAGGCAGCGCTCTGCACAAAGGAACACCACCTTCCCCAAATGCCAGAGCTGCAGCCCTTGGTGTAAATCACACAGGTACAAACTGCTGGCCTAACACAGTGCGACACCCAAGAGTCCCCGGTTTTCATTGTCCACTTTCTCAAGAGAGAGATTTGCTGCTGCAAAAGCATCTACCAGATCTAAACGGATTACCTGCAGCACTGGGAGCATCTGCACTCCATTAGGAGAGGGGCGGAGCAGGAGCCAGCCCTTTGGACTGGGATTCCTTCAGCGTTTCAGCTTTATGGTGCAAATCTCAGTCTCCAGTGCTTGCCAACTGCTCCCTTCTGAGTCTGACCGAGAGACACGGTGTGAATGCTGTGTGAGAGCCTCCCAGCCTCCTCGAGCAGCACTCCTCTCAGGCTGTGCTTTATGTGGTCCTCAGCAGATAAAAAAGCAGCAATTTTAGCCTTTGAACACAAACCATTCTGCTGCAGAGTTAATTGAACACAGTACAGGTGAACACTGAGTATCTCTGCTCTGCCCCTCTGTCCTGGTGCCCAGCTCTGACAGTTGTCACAGCCACTGCACCAGGAAGGAATACAGTCATGCACACTTGTGAAGCTCACAGCTGTCCTGCCTGGCAGAATTCGAAGTGAGAGCAACTCAGGTAAAAACAAACCCCTCTAAAAATTTTACAGGTGTCATTTCATTTTTAAGCATCAAAAGATGCCAATCACAGCAGCTGAGGTGAAGGAGTGGGCAGTTTGGTGGACAGAGATACCAGTTTATAACTCTGGAGCTGGATTCCAGCTCTGCAGCTTCTCCCAGCTATCAGTTTGGGTTAGAAAAGGCACCAGCCTGGTGTAATTCTGTACCAATGGAGTTATACCAGGGATGAGAGTGACTGGCAATACTTACCCATTCCAGTCACCAGATCTCCTGTCAGTAGAGCACGAGGGAATAAGCTGATGTACTGCAAGGCCCAGGTATGCTCATCAACTCACTACATTTCACATAACAAAAACGTGGCAAAGTCCACGGGGCTATCACAGCACAGGGCATGGCCTGAGTCAGCTCCAGCCTGGCATCCTCCACCCCAGCTCGTTCCTCTGTGCTCCAGAGATCTTGCTTCCCTTATGCTTTCACATATGAATCCTGTGTTTGCATGCCTGCATATTTCTTCTATTTAAATATGCACTTTGTTCTTAAAGATTTCATTAACCCATGAATAGACGAATTCTGATTTCAGTCGTACAAATTCGGACCAACTCCTTGAAAACCAGCAGAGTCACCTCTTTGGGAAGGCAGTCTGGCCAGGAAAGGTAAGGGCACAGCACTTTGTCTTCATCTGACTGTTGGTTTTACACCTTCACATGTTTGTGAGACAAGCACTGTGGACACTCAGCAGAGGCATCTTACTGCAGTGCCCAGGTTCTTGTAACTCCTCCCCACCCATCACATCAGTGCTCATCCCTGGTTTAACTCCACAGAGGACAACAGGCTCACAATAAGGATTATTTTGGCCAGGTTTACTATTAGGCCTGTTTTCTAAAAGAACAGAGCTTATTATATTTCCATTTAAGCTTACAGTAAAACTCTCATTGACTTCACCAGAAGAGAGATTTGGCCCAACGTACCAATATCCAAACCACCTCCATTTATTTCAGGGAAAGGAGGCAATGAATTAATAAGGTCCAATGTATTTTTAAATCTTTAGATTTCATAAATGATCACAAGCATGTAGGTCACAATATACACACAGAACGACACCTACGACAACCACCAGTGGGATCATTAAAATAATTAAGTTAGGCCTAGAGACAAATTCATTTCATAACATGTTCCTTACAAAACAGATACCCCCTTGCTTCATAATCCAGGGAGTCTGTTTTATAAACTTCCTAAGTAGTTCATGAAACATCCCCCTAAGCAGACCAGGGGGATATTTGCCCCTACTTGCCATTGCAGGGTCTCTATAAATCAGGAGTTTATAAATCAAAAGACAAACACCAGTGACACGTGTTGAAAGATCAAATATGAAGGGGTAACACCTCGTGTGCTCCATGGGCATGGTTTGCTGTGACCTCAGGACACGATTTCCAGCACAGAGCTACCAAATCCGCCTCTTTTACGTAACTCCTCTCCATGCCACGAGGGAGCTGCGTGCACAACGCAGGAAGAAGCAATCAATAAAGGAGATTCCCCTTCTCTTTAAGTGTAAAGATGCTGAACTTCACAGTGCAGCATCTTTACAATACTTTACACCATACTCCTCAGCAGGAAAGGGTGTCCACTCACAGCACATAAAAGGAGGAGACAGTTCACATCCACAGCATCCCATGGGGGTGCTTTCTCAAGATATGCTCCTAAAGCTCAGAAGGTACTGGAGACACCATTCAATGTTCATCTCTGGACTGCTCTCAGAGGCCACAAGTGACATCCCTCCCGACCATAGCCAGGCTGCACGAGCTGCATGGAGATGCCTGTTCTTCCTTTTGACTAGCTGAGGCAAGTAATCTGGGTAGGACTGGGCAATTTTCTTAAAATTCAGGGGTTTTGAACAGCCTGTGCCAGGCACAGCACTGCAGCCATACTGTTATTTCTCACTGATTTGCTATTTGGTCCTCCACACGACTGGCTTGGTCTGCTCCATCCTAGATGCCATAACACCCACTTATGCCTAGAACTGCAAACAACCCAGGCTGTAAATGTATACAGAGAAAAAATAATTTCTCAAAAAGTGTAAATCAGAGACCAGCTAGGCAGTATTTTCTTTAACATTTCATCAGATATTCCAAGCAAACACACAAATAATTCATTCATCGACAGGGCCCAATCTCAGCACCCAATTACAGCAGGATTTGTACTCCCAGAGGCTTTCCTCTCCAGAGCCTGCAGGCACTTCCCAGGCTGTGGCTGTGCTGGGCAAGGCAGTGGTTATCAAGTCCAGTAAGGAGTAAACACCTTTATCACAGCAGACAGCTCAGCTCTGCTGTGGCTCCCTACATGCCAGTTAGTAGAAGATCCCGGGCACGCAGACACAGACAGGTCTGAAGAGTCAGTTTCCATATAAATTCCTTCCCTCCCATCTCCTTAAGTCACTGGAATGAAGGGTTAGTGGCATTATTCTCCTTTACCACCAGCTTACACCACCACTCCAGCTTTGCCACAGCAGCCCCAGTGACACACGGAAATCTATCACATTGTGCTCCTTCCACGGGCTCTGACAGACACTGCATTCAGGACTTGTTCCAGTTAGTGTCAGCTAGAGACAGGGTATCCAGCACCATCATTCCCAGCTCTGATTCCACCCCTATTACAGCTTACTTTTACTTTACACAGAGGCCCAGCCACACTCCCCTGCTCTGGCACTGGGACTGGTGCCAGTCCTGTGGTGGCAGCCCCGGCCATCCTGCAGGAGGGGGCAGGTGCTCAGCTCCCTGCACTGCCCGGGAGCTCTGCTGGGTGTGCCTGAGCACAGCACACGTTTCTGCAGGACACAACCCATGCAGGAAGGAACAGTTCACACCTTCCCCGCAGCTCATCAAAGCGCTGCAAGGACTGGTGTGACCTTGGCCATGCAGCACCTGTATGGAACTGGCTTTGCAAAAGGGGAAAGGCTGGTTCCGTTTATCCCATCCCATACAGCAGCCTGGCAACAAGAGCCACTTCCCTGCTCCAGCTCCTGCTTTAGGGAGTGCAACATGCACAGGCAGACTGGGAGGAGACAGAGGATGGGATGGGGAAAGGCTCTTCTAAGGGTTTTTATCCTAAGGGTTCTGCTGGTCAAAATTCCCTTAGAAACAAAAGGGAGATCTGCCCAGTGAGCAACCAAGTAAGAAAAACTCAAAAGATTTATCTCTAAATCTCAGATGCACGATATGAAACCGAAAATTATGTTAATCTCCATGAGAATTCATATGTTAATTCAGAAAAGGCACTGCATATAACTAAAACCTCTGGGTTTTGGCTCCTTTACTTGCTCTCATCTGCAGCACCCGCCCAACCGCCTGGCAGGGCGGCAGAGCCCCGGGCAGCCCTGGCAGGTTCACCCCTGGCTGCACAGCTGCCACACTGCTGGGCAGTGTCCTTCCACTCCTGCACCCTGCCTCTCACAGCATTTGTAACACGCAGGGAAAACACTCTGTCCTGCCTCTTCAGGTGTTTTGCTTAAAAGTCTGCGTACGGGTTAAGTTCACAACAGCGATTAAAATTAATGAGCTTTGCGCTGCAGCGTTTTGTAGCGCTTTGCTGGAACGTGGGGTGCTGGCTCTGACTCTGAAACTGCCTTTGGGTAACACACACCAGATCACAGCCTGGGAGTGTCAGAGCCTCGTGTCACCCCACAAACAGGGCGCTCGACAGCTGAGCTGGGAGGGAAGAGTGGTGGTGCCTTACAAAGTGTGAAACGTGGCTGTGCCCTTCACTGGGCTTCGAACAGACACTCAGTGGGTGTGCCGGGATGAGAGGGGATTGGAGAGGGGATTGAAGAGGGACGAGACACTGTGCAGCTGTTGGGTGGGTGGGCAGATGGAATGACAGTGGCATGGAGAGGTCTGGGAGACACCCCAGGGAGGATGAATGTGACTGATGCTGCAGTGGTGCAGGACTGCAGCAGCTCAGGGCTGGCAGGAGGCTGTGCTGGCCCAGGAGAACCAACACCTCTTCTGCTCCGTGTCAGGATCCTGCCCTCAAATGGGCTGTGCTTTCACAGCCACCAATCACCTCTGGCTACGAACAAATCTGATCTTCACCCCACTTAAACTTGTCCCTGCTTAAGGACTGATTTACACCCTAACTGCAAGCATGGGGTGACAAAATTTGCTAATTGGTCATTGTCTTCAGGCAATAACATTGATAATACACAGATCTGATAAGAAATTAGCAAATAAATTATTAGAAGAGTGAACTGATCATACATGAGCAAGAAACTCATAGCTATCAGCTATGCTGAGTCTGGAGAATTATATATCCTAAACATATTCAAACTGACAATTTCCCGGCCCCCTCCCAGGAAGGGCAGAGTGAGACCCAGTATGAAACCCTTTGTGTAAAGGATGATGTGGAAAAATCTGTCCTGTAGATCTTTGTAGGTGTCTGGGCTATGAATATACAGGGTCAGCAATCATGTTCTGTCAGGGACAACAGAGGGGTCCTAAAACTTGGAGCAGAGAATTCTCCTGAACTCAGTCCAGCCTGGTGTGGCTGCAGATAAGGGGTAAAAGCAGATCTGGGGTGCCAGTGCTGAGCTCCAGCAACCAGAGACATGGAGGTGCTGGAGGAAAAGGCAGGGGAATTAAAAACCACAGATACCCAGAGAGTAGATAGAAACAGAAGGTCATACTTGGCAGGAGACCTTGACTGAGGATGGGTCTATACACAAAAAACAGTGTGTTTTGACAAGAAACATTCAGAGGAGAAGACACACGCTTAAGGGATTCCTTGGTAAATCACCAAAAAAGTCCATGGGTTCAGAGGAAAGTGAGGCAAGAATATGCCTGGAAAACTCTCCTGTCTTGTAGAGAGGTCATTATCTTCTGAAAGAATTAATAAAGCCTGTGCTGGTTTCCTCTGGAGGACAGGGCTGGCAGAGCTCAGGTGCCCTGAGAGCTGCGGGGCACTGTGTCCCAACTCATGGCTTGGCCACGGGGACAAGAAGCTCTGCTCTCCTGAAGGGGAAAGGCAGAGAGGGAGCAGAGAGGTCCCAAACACAGTGTGTTACAAACCATCAGGGGAGGCTCTCTGGGGTCTGTGCCCCACCACTCTTCCCACCTGGACAGTCGCTTTGTGGAAAATTATTCCTGCTCGCTTTTGTCACCAGTAATGCCACAGAAAGCAGGAGCTTTTATGACCACATTACATACACATGAATGGACCTTTAACAGAGGGTTATACAAAAATATGAATTATCAAGAATGGAAGGTAAATGTATTTACCTTGCACAGCAGAACAACTCAGACAGAGCTCACAGCAATTCCCTGAGTTAAAAACACTATTCAGGGCTGCAAAATGGACAGGCTTCTGATGAAAAACCTCATTCTGCTTTCTAACAAAAATTCAAGGTGATATCAAAATTTCCAGTGACATCAAGGAGCTGGGGGTTGCTGTGGTATACAGGGATTTGGAGCTTCTTTTTCACTGGAAGGCAATGAGACATCTGCCCCAGAGTTCAGGGGGAGTAACACTGGAGGCTCTGGCAATGCCCCTGGGTGTTCCTGACTGCCTGTTAGGAGCCTGGACTTCTGGTGCAGGTTTGCTTTCCAAATGTTAAGAACTGCCTCACTCCCTTGGATAAATACAATTTGCAACTCACTTTAGAGATGTGCTAGAGGTTTTGCAGCCCTTACAATCTGTCATATAAATACACAGTCAAGTGTCAATGTGTGAAGGGGCTGCTTCAGAGGTACTCTGGGTGAAAACAGGGATGGAATTTCTAGAGAAAATGCTATCAAAGACAAATAATTTGTCTACTTAGCCAGTTACTTTAGAACTAAGATGCTGATGGTAAGAGTCACTAGAATGCAAGTTGTTTTTTTTTCTTTTTTACCTGTACCTCAGAATTACAAGAGCTGGGAGTTTCAGTAGGAGAATTTGCTGAAAACAAACTGAAATTGAGCCTTAGTCAGATCCAGGTAAGTCAACATCAGTCTCCTTGTACCTCCAAAGCTTGTCAGCTTTAATGGCAATTTTGGGCATGCATGGGAAGTGGCCTCAAATAGCTAGAGGAAGAGGGAATAATAATATTATTTCCAAGGTAATTTGTGTGACCACTGACGCTACGCTGCTGTGGATCACAATTTCTTTTTTATGTTTCTCATCTCCCTTGCCTTTCACCCTCTGAAAGGCCAGGTTTTTTCCCTGTATGCTGTTTCATCCACAAAGCCAACTGGAAAGGTATGTAGAGCATAAGGTGAATGTGAGTGGTTTAGATATCACCTTTGACAGTGGCTGTTTAACCTCCTTCTCCTTTGTCAGGCCAGTTGTGCACTGCTCAAGTTCTCTCCTTTTTTAGATGAGAGAATTTATGTAGGCCATAAAAATTTACTGGAAAGAGGACGGTTACCCCCTTTAATGCCTAATCTGGCACCCTTTACTTATGCAAATTTAATCAATGGACAAATGCTCTGGTCACAGCAGCTGCACTAATACAAACAACATCAAAGACTTTGTCAAAGTTGCTCTGAAACAACTCTGGGATCAGTGAAATGCAAAATTTGGCCTCTGGCTTCACATTAACAGCCATTCACTCACTTGAGTAAGACTTCCAAAACTGGGTCCTTTTTCTCCCCAGCTTAGAGCCAACCACATACCTAACCTGGGAACAGCCAAGCAGAGCCAGCTGAGAGGGCAGAGCACAGTCAATCCTAACAGATTACAATAAGAAATGTATCACGCTGCCTGCTGTCAGGTGTAATTTATATCATACCAGAGGGGTGACTGCAGAGCAGGTATGGGCAGGAACTGGTCATATCTATACTTGCTCCTGCTGGGCCTGATCTGGCCAGCTGCTGGGAGCTCTTCCCTCTCACTGAAGTCAATGTGGACTGAGTTTGTTCAGGACCAAACAGGACTAGACTTCCTCAAAATACTGAGGAAATGTAAACACAGCTCGATGATTTATTTTTTTCTGTTTCCCATCAGCATGTGGTGTTTCCGTGCACGCACACCCAGGCTGTATTTACACACATGCTCACAATCTAAACATCCATGTGCATTATCAGCTAAAAAGCCTACAAGCTGAAAGCTTATTTAGGATTTGGGAGCACCGAGAAAGCAACAGGGATCGGAACACAAATAAACAGGAAGTTTATTCCCACAGCTTTCAACTTCAGTGAGCCCAACCTATCTTATGTGACTTCAGCTAAGATTTATCAATGCATTTCAGCATATGCTTACATCTTCCTGCTGAAATATGATTTACAAATTTGTGTGATTTCTCGGATTTGAAGCTTTTAAACTCGTGCTCAACCCAAGAGTTTAATATTTATTTTACTTTGCTGTCCAAAATATCGCAGAAAGCTCTGCGAGTGGATGAGCATGGCCATGCCTCTGTATGTGGCCATGCATGTTACCTCTGAGCAAAAGCTAACAGTGCCCTGGCATTATTTCCAGATGTTTTGCTCAGAAAAGGTACCTCCTTCCTCCTGCACCTGTGAGAGACCCGGGAATCCTCTCCCAGCCAGATCCCTGCAAAGACAGTCTGTGCCCTATGGAAGATACACAACAGGGCATTCCCCCTGGAATAACTGCAAGTACTTTGCCTTAACCAGCAATGAGAGCAGGCCACACTCAGTGGGGGAAACAACCACGTCTACTATGCAGTGCTGAAGAAGAACAAATAATACATAAATATATATATATATATAACAGGAAAATATAATAAATGACGGTGTAGCAATATGTCCTACTTGGGCTGCTGGTGAGGGGTCTCATCCTGGAAGCTCTTAGTTCAGTGAGAGCTGAAGTTTGAGCAGCTAAAAAAGCCTTCAAGCCTTATGAGACAACATAGCAATACAAACAAAAGACAGCACACATCAAAACATCAGGCAGCACGTGAGCTCTGGTCAGTCACAGTTTTGTACTTCCAGTTTAAACAAAGTACAAAATCCGAAGAAAGATGCTTTTGTTATTTATCAAACAGGCAAAAAAAAAAAAAAAAATTGGTTCAGTACTCTATTCTCTTGAAACAAAATCTGTGAATTTGTGTATATTCTCCCAAAGCTTCCGTAACTGAAGCTTTTATTAAGTAAGTTTGATGTGGGGTATATTTTAAAAATAGTGTCAGCAGCAATATTTTAAAATGTGGAAACAGATGTGCCACTCTATTACAACTGCTGAATCTTCTCTGTATTTTTTAATACTATGAAGCATTTGCCTGTTTCTCTGTTATAATCTCTCCCCACTGAACAGATTTCTTCTCTATCATTAAAATAGTACCACACAGACATCATTAAACAGACACTGTCCAGAAAAATCATATTGTTTTGGTCTGCCAATAAAATACAGGTATTCTAATAATTGGGTTTTTTTTTCCATAGAGAATTTCAGCAGCTCCCTTTCCTTGGACTGAAACCACAGCCATATGCTTTATGACATCAGAGGCGTTTCAAGGTGTCTCCATAAATGTCATTTATTGCTTGGGAACCTGCCAAATCTGCAAAAGCCCCTAGTTCTTTTAAAGGAAAAATCTTCAAATGAAACTATAGCTTTACATTGGTTATCATACTAAAAAAAAAAAATAAAATAAATTAAAAGTCTATCACTTACAGAATTCTGGCCATGCAGGACAAAACCTCTGGCAACCAAACCTGCTGACCTAGGCTTTGGTTTGCTTTGGAGTCAACAGCGTGCTGGGCACCCTGACACTGCACATGCCCACCTGGTACGAACAAGACACCCTCTGAATTGTCTGAAGGACAAAAACCTGCACTGGTTTAGGGACCATAACTGAATCAAAATCAGGTACATCTTAATACACTGCTCCAAATAATGTTCTTTAACCCTTAACAATGTTCCTTTCCATGCTACTGTCACAGGCCTGACACTGCCCCATCCCTCATGGTGCCCAGTGCCCTGCAGGACTGGGAGCAAACAGTAACGAGACTCTCTGTCCTACACAAACACCATCTCATGCCACATCTATTCGTAATTTGGCACGTCTGGAGTCTACTCGGAGAGAATACTGGCCAGATCTACATAAATCTCTCCAGACATGTCACCAACCTGCCCAGCACAAAGCAGGCACCTTCGAGCACGCAAGGATTCAACCCAGCCTGCAGCTGGAGCAGCCAGAGGGTCAGCCAGCCCCTGCCCAAAGGAACAACTGCTGACACTGGGGCACACACCTCCCAGTGAGGTCAGAAGTTGGACTGGCCCACAGAGGCATCCATTAGTCCCAGGGCAGCAGAATCGTTCTTTTTTCAGAAATTAAACCCCAATTTTTTTCCCCCTCCATCTGAAAGAAAGAAGTTGCCTGGTGCAGTTGGAAATAATCGAGGGCAGCGCACACCAACAGGTGCTTCCAACGTATCAGCAGAGCGCAGGAAGACGTCGAGAGAGAAAATGAATAGACTCTCTAAATAATACATAAATTTTACAGGCTTTTTTTTTTTCTTTTTTCCTGTAGAACCCCAGTGAAGTTACTGTATAAATCGGAAACTGAATTATTCATAAGTGGTGAATATATAATAAATCGCGCTCCGCGCTGAAATATTCCTCACAGGTAGCTGCCTCCTTCCACGGGCAGTGAGCCTGCAAACAGCAGGGTCTTACCTGGAGTCTGGGTACTTGGTCAGGGTAGCCAGGCTGCTGGTGTACATGTGTCCTCCTACATCGATGTGCACGGGAGCGTTCGACTTGGTGAGTTGAGCTGGGAGAGGAATTCCTTGAGCAGCCAGAGGAGAAACCGGGGAGCGTGTTAGAGACAGACGGGACATGCTTCTTCCCTCCTGCGGCGGGGAGGCAAAAAAAGAACAGTTTCTCTTAAATGTAGCAGTTGTGTGTTACCTTTCCTCCCATCTGTGATCACAGATCTAATCAGATCATTTTTGCATCTGCCTGATCACATATTCGGCTAACAAATTATTGCCACCGCTGTAATTAAGTGTATTTGCATCATTTTCTCCTAAGTACCAGAGGGGAAGAGAAAGATGCTTATTAGCAATAAGAAATCAAGAAAAAAAAAAAAATTTTTTTTTTCAAGGTGTCAGCCTCAAGGGGCATAAAACAAACTGCAAAATTCTAATTAAAGGTCGCGGGCTTATGTGTTAGATGTGAAATATCCCCTGACAAACGAATAACCAATTTGTGAATTGGGATTCAGGGGGTTTTTGCAAGTTTGTTGCAGTAACAAGACACCTCTAAATTAGTGACTTCCTCAGCACCTAAGGCATTTAGTTTATACATGTAGTAAATTTCACATCAAACTACGATCAATTTTCTGGTTTATTTTCAATAATTGTGAAATAAAAGGATAATTTTCAGTTAAGCCTTAATATTAGACCTAGACAATCATTAAGCTTTCAAACTGAAAGAATCAATGCCTGGAAGCAATGAAAACAGGAAGATACATAAACTGACCCATGTTGTCATGACAAGATACGTTAGAAAGTACTATACAATGCAGCATGTGAAATTATAAATTCAACAATCCACACAATGTTTCCTGCCCTATAAATATTGGAAAATTAATGAAATTACTGAATTGAGTCCCAAAATCTTCAGCAAAATCAAATCCAAAAATACTGAAATGTCTTAGAAATGAACAGGACAACCATAGCAAAGGAAAATTCCTCAGTTCTCTTCTGTAAGAAAAGCACAGCTTACTCTGCATGAAGCGCGATTTCAGTTCAATCGGTGCAGACGGCACATGTCAAATGGAAAAAACCCCTTTCAGAAAAGTTTAGGAAAATGTCCATCCATTCTCCCCCTTATGGGGAAAGCAACATATGCAAAACATTATAGTTGAAGACATTTCTGAATATAATCTAATTTTCTTGGTATTTTGTAATTCAAGCATGCTACCAAGCACCCAGGCTCTTCCTTACATCTGACAAGCACTTTACATGCAGCACTGCAAAGTGAATTCCCATTTCTCCCACATTACTTTGACAATGTTTCTTAGAAATCTGAAGCTGGTCTCGCCTTTCTCTTAGCAGTATTTTGCCTGGCTATGCCACTCGATGCGCACACAATTAGCAACACTCTTTGTAAAAAATAATTTCCAAGCCCTGTTGAAAAATCATATTCCATCTGAACGGCTCCACAAAGTCATCACAACACCTCCATTTACTGTACTTCATCTTGGTTAGCTCCTAAGAATTTCTTGCATCTACAGCACAGAAATACATCACCCCATTATGAATCCACATCCTTTTCTCCTCGGAGGCTGGACGGACATCTGCACTGAACACGAAGCAAGTACCAACTCTGTCCTAGGACTTCTGTGTCAGCCGATGCGAAATTGGGCATTAACATTTTTACTACAGCACCACCTTCAAGGAAAGTGACTGAATCCTTTCATGACTGAAGACGTTGCTTTCTTGTTTCCCACAAGAGCCTGTTGTGGCCAATCTTCAGTAAATATGTCATTTAGCATAAATAAAAGAACTAAGTTTTAAAAACAACTTAGTCTGTAGGTACCTACAGTATTTTAGCGACATGTTTACTAATCTGTGGGTGCCTCATCTGTCTGCCAACCCAGACAAAGGTTGCTGGTTTTTTTCTTACCAAAGAGCACTGTAAACTCATGTTCAGTCTCTACTCCTTCACTTAAATGAAAGGGTCAGAAGATCCAGGCTGAATGTCAAGCCTGTCTTTGTTCAGACCCCAACCATTATCACTAATGATAAAGGTACAGACCTCGCATGGTACAACAGGGCTGCCTTAGAAATAAATCTCATGCAGTTTCACAAAACAAGAGTCTAATTAGGGCTCATCTGCACCCCTTGTTACAATTTCCAAATGAAATCAAAGGACTTCCAGTCCTCTGTAAACGTGTCTTACATTTAACCGTTTGTCTTGAAATACAGACTTCAATTTTAAAATATGCACAGATAGCTAAAGATCAAGTGATATGAATCTATTTGTGCATATTTAAACACTGCTGCTATCTTAGGATTTTGTTTAATGTTAGTATACCAGTAAATTCCTTGATCTGTAAAGACTGAGATTCTCAGTGAGGCCATACTCACACAGTAGATATTTAATTTATACTATTCACTGGAGGGACCTTTTGAACAATCCTCTGCTTTTGGCATTTCTCAGCTAGAGCATGTGTTGAAAAAACACTTAATTATAGAAAATCACTGGAAAGCTAAAATAGTTCTCAAACTTTTATGGCTTTTCATACTTATTGAGGGTGCCACTGGCTTTTTGGGGGAGAGGAGGAAAAGGGGAATTAAAACACTGGCTTTTCCCCTGGTTGGAGAGGATTCCTATTGAAAAAAAGGAATCCTAGATTATTTTTGGATTTTTATTAAAGTTGTGGAATTCAATCATTTCCGTATGAGCAAATTATCAAGGGGCACAACTGCTAAGCACTACATAAAGGACACTGAGAACACTCCTATTGCTCAAAAAAAATATAAATATATAAATATAAATATATAAACACCCCGTATTTCTTAAGGTACCGTAACCCTATTTCTAATGACTCTTTCCTCTTCTTAATGTAAAACGCAGCTAAAATTCATCACACTGAGTAATGTACTTATTTTATGCACAAAGCAAAATCCTAAATGTATTTATCCAGTGAAAGTCTTTATACACATATTTTCTAATATGGATGTGAAAATTAAAACCTTAAGGGTAAATATCGCAGAAACACTAACAAACTTCATTTATTAAACCATGTAAAATAATCCTTGCTCTTTAGTTGCCTACAACAGGATACAGCATCCCAACTAGTGGCACAGGCAATAACCCTGCTCTAATAAGTAACACAGGAACCTGCTGAAGGCAAAATCAATAGAGCCCGATTCCCAAATTATGTGAATATTTAGTTTTTCAAACATTACACACCAAGATCTTTCAGAGCCAGCTTATCTTTTTCTGCCTTTCTAAGCTAACTGCATAAGTACTGCTTGTAAAAACTATTTGCCCATGCAAAGTGAAATAATCACAATGCCATGCTCATTTACACACAAAATGATTTTGTGTCCCATTGTGCTCACAGTTGTTCAGCTCTCTAGGGGTGATTAAACTAGCTATGCTGCTACAGCTTGAGATGATTTCACTGAATCGTTTCTCCATGAAGTTGCTTCTTTGCTAAGCTGTTATTTTAACCATAAAAGGTAAACAGAAGGCAGTTGTAAGAGCTCCATTCAGCTCCGTGCCCAGGGCTATAACCCCAGGGCAGAGAATGCTGAAAGACTGCAGAATTTTCCAGGGTGTTGCCTTTCTTGCTCTAAAGCCTTCAGGAATACTGTTCATTTAATACACACTCTAGATGATACATTTCAGATCCTACTAAAAGAAAGACTTCAAAAGTGTAAGAACTTTTGGGCGGATGAAGCTTTCCCACCTCTGCACATAGCTTGGGGCCATGGTAACCAATACTGCTGTTGATGTTGGGAAAATACAGGAGAAATAAACTGCACAGAGCAGAGCAGACAGATAGGGACAAGGGAGGTGAAAGGTTGCAGGAAAGAAACAGGCAGCAGTCTGGAAGGGGGAACGAGAAAAAAGGGAAAAGAATAAAAAAGGAGGCGGCTCTGAAGGAGGGACAAAGTTAAATCAAGGAGCAGGCACTTAAAAGACTACAGATGGGAAGCAAGACTAATTAAGGATGTAAAAGCGCTTTGTTTCTAAAGTTTATTGTTGCCAGGATAAAAATTAATTGAAACTAATGCTGTTATTCACTCGTGCAGTTTAATTCCTTCATGCACATTTAAGACGTGAAATGAAAGCGGCAGGTTTACGGACCTGCCATGGAGCTGCTCTCCCGGGGAGCCGGGGCGGGGGCGGGTCGGGCCGCAGGACCCGGGCCCGGCTGCATCCCCCACCCCGGCACGGCCGGGCTGCATCCTCGGGGAAGCCGCTCTCCCTCCCCAGGGACCTGCATTTCTGTACCAGCAGACCCACTAGGGGTGAAACCACCCAGAGCAGCCCCCCGACCGCCCCATCCCCGGGCAATGCGGGCCAGAAGTTCCCCCGGCGCTCCCGTGGCTCCAGGGCAGCGTCTGCATCCCCAGCGCCGCCGGAGGGGCACAGCCACAGACTGGGCAATTACCTTTGTCTGCCTAAACAGGGCCGGCGACCGCTCGGGTCTGCCCGCACAGCCACTCCGACACAACTTGCCTACGCCGTGCTCCGAGCCCACAGACAAAGCGGGCCGGGGGGGCTGCAAACCTTGGGCTCGGGGGCTCCGAAATTAAAAGTCCGTAAACATTGGCACACACCTCCACGCTGCTTCGCTGAACGCTGGACCGAGTGACAGAGCAGATCGTGCCCCAAAACTTTTACGG
>NW_020955625.1:275051-276352 GCF_003031625.1 Empidonax traillii | reverse complement strand
TTTTTTTTTTTTTTTTTTTTTTTTTTTTTTTTTTTTGCTTTTATTACTATCTTTGCTCCGCAGATCCTGCTGTGATTATTATTATTATTATTTTTTAAGCTTCTCCGTCTCCTCTCTCTCTCCCCCTGTTTTTGCTGCTTCTTTTTCTATTTATTTTGTGCGTGTGTGTGGATGTGTGTGTGTGTGAGGGGGAAAAAAAAGCCTTTAAATGAAACTGCCGAGGCTGTTATGAGAAGAAAGGCAATAATCCCGTCTCTAAATAACAGAGGGAAGGGAGAAGAGGAGGAAAAAAAGCGAATTCTTGCTCAGGGCTTTGCAAACGCCTGCAGGGCAGAGGATTAGGCTACAATTAGCTCAGCCCTTTGCTCTCGCCCTAGCTAATTTTGCGATGAAAATTGGATATTTTTCCCTCCTTTTGGTGAAGGTCTGCAGATTTATTCCCCCCCACACCCCCCACCACCCCCAAGAATAAAATAAAATACAGCCCTTGAAAATGAAATAAGGCTGGGAAGGCGGCCGGCTCCCCAGCCCGCGCCCCCGGCGCCGCCGCCCGCAGAGCCTCTCGGCGCGGCCGGGGCGGGAGCCCTGCGCTGCCCCGCGGAGCCCCGCGCAGCCCGGCCCGGCCCGGCCCGGCCCTGCCGGGGGATAACGGTTCGGTGTTGGGGAGGATCAGGCCACTGTCACGTCCTTCAACAGACTTACTGAAAAGAAGAAGGAGGAAAAGCGGGGGGGAAGGGGGGGAAAAAAGCTGATTTTAATCATTGTCATTTGGTCTGATGTAATATTTCCCCAGGCATTTTCAACTAGGCATAAATTTTCAGCTCCCAAATAAGTAACACAGGGCACGTTTCTCACATCTCTTGACTCCTCTGCTACAATTAGGGTAGCACCCACTCTGCACTTGTTGATAAACTAGATCAAGTTCAAAAATAAATAATAAAAAAATGGCCCCGGCCCCCCCCTCCCCCGCAGCACCCAGCGCCGCCGAGGTGCGGCCGGGGGGCCTCGGGGGCGGCGAGGGGGGCCGGGGTGGGGGGTGGGGGGGCCGCAATTATTCCCATCCATCCATCCCGCCTGCCTCCCCCTCCCTTTCACCCTTTGCTAATGTCTCGCATTGTAAACGCCAAATTTCCTGTAGGCCATTAAAACCAAATGACGTCTATCGACATGCATTGTGCTATTGCGGAGCGCCCTGGCAGCCCGCCCCCGGCCAAAAGCGCCATTTCAATTAGAGAGCGCGGCGCGATGGCGCGGCGCTCCGCGGGCGGCTCCGCGGGCGCGCAGCGCGCCCGCCCCACGTG
>NW_020955625.1:257897-273019 GCF_003031625.1 Empidonax traillii | reverse complement strand
AATGTGGAGGGTAATAAAGGTACGTGTTACAGCTCCATATGCACGCTCTCATTTCTTTCTTCTCACTCCACTGTGTGAGTGCCTTTCTGTTGTTGTGTTTCAATATGTATGAATATATACATATGAATTAATACTTAAAAGATTGATACAAACTAAACAGTTTTAGGAAGCATCGTTGCAGTATGATTAGTATTGGCGCTCATGATTTAACATTTCTTTTCCCACTAGATGAAGTTTCTAAGATTTGCAAGGTACGTGTCAAGGACGGGTATATAAATGGATTTTTATTTATTCACAACTCCAAGACTAATTGCTTCTCTTTGCCTGAAGGCCAAGAGATTGGTTTTAATATGACACTTCAAAAGTATTCATAGAACTACAGAGATACTAAGTGTCATTGTTTAAGAGAGAAATCTCGCTATGCTACTTGTGACCCTGAAAATAAAATCTTCCAGCGCATTTTGAATCCTAATGTTGTTTTTCAGAGTTTCACTTAAAGCACAACTATTACGAAGTGTACAAAGAAAAATATTAAATAGCAGGTAGTGAACAAAAAAGAAGAAATACTGTTAGAACTGAATATAACATATTTTCTCAACAACTCTATTATCCTCCCTATAAAGCAATACAAAATTTGTAACAGAAGATTCCTGAGCTCGGTTGCAGGATATTATAATGAGAAATGATAAGTTGTAACTTATCATAGGTGTTTAAGAGTTCTTGGCCAGATGCCCAGCATGTGTTTACTATGATACTAAATAGTTCAAAATAAATACTTTGGATTTTTTTCTTACCAACAGTTCTTTGTATTCTGTGCAGATGCTTTAAAATGGAATTGGACAGAACCTTTCTGTCATCTGTTTTTATATCTAATTATTCTATAGTTTACTTTCAGTTTTTTCAATAAATGCATAAAATATTTGTTGATGCACTTCAGACAGTGTGAAAGAGAAGCCCATGAAAACACAAGGCTCATTTTTCTCCATTTCTTTTTTTTTGTTTGTTTTCCAAAAATAACAGATTGTGTGTGTTTTACAGGACAGAATAATACTAGATTGGGAAGATATGCTGATTTGAAGAAATATAATTTTTCTGTGGCAAAGAGGATCCAAATATATTTTGCAATGTGTGAAGCAAAGTATCATGAATTGAAAAATAATGTTGTCTGAATTAGAGTAACAACCACTTCCAGTGGGTGTTGGTCTTGAAGGCCCTGTGTAACTTTGTGGTGGTGGACTTCATCCTGTCCTAATCCTTACTCTTTTCCTTTATGTTATGTGTCTTGTCACAAGGTTTAAAGGACTTCTTACCTTACATACTTCTTATCTTACATGTACATGACTTCACTCAGGACTTCTTATGTTACAACCTGAGGCTTCCTGGTGATGATACCAACATTCCCATCGACTGCAGGAAGTGCAGGAAGAAAACCATGGACTGCCTGATCCCCTCTAAAACCCACAATGCTCTACTGGGCATTTCAAGATAAAGCAGTAAGTAAGAGAGAAAATGAATAATTTCATTAAAGGTTTAAAGCAGATAAATGAGAAGTAGAGGGTTGTTCCTCTAAAACAAAAGAATCAAGGTGTGTATGTAGATTATTACTCTTCCCAGTTGCGGCGAAGACACCACTGGAGTCCAGATGGACTTTTGCCTTGGGAGAGAAGATTTGAGTAAGAAATTGGACTCTGGGGGAACCTTCAGTCAGCAAAGCCTATGTGACTTTTTTTCCTTCAGTGAGTTTCCAGGGGTGTGACTGGGTTTAACTCTGTCTCCAAGACCACAGAGGCACCAGGGAGAAACACATCCTGTGACTGGCACCATCCCTTCCATCCCTGGGAATGAGAGAGAAGCAGGAGGGGTGGAAGGCTGATCTTACAAATGCCCTGAGCCGCAAGAAAGGTCTGTGAGAAACCTGAAAATCTTCAGCATCTTGAAATCCCAACACTTGCTACAGTCAGTTGACATATGAGCAATAATGAAAAGGAAAAATTAAGGACATCTCCCCTTTGAAGCGTTTTCAAGCCAGTTGCAGGGCCAATCATTCTGGAACAGGAACTTGACCCTGGGTTTGCTAATTAAGTCAAATAATTGTTTGTCATTTATAGGCAGATAAGGGGTTTCCTGAGAGCAGTAAGCACGACCACGCAAAGAACAAAATCTGATCATTAGGAAATCAGCAAGTCTTGTCAGTCTTTTCCCTTGAATGCTCCTCTGTTCTTTTCAAGAAACAGCTTGCTGCTAAGTTTACAAACCATCACTTTATTGACTAAATACAGATGGACTGCTTTTAAAACTATCCATTATCCAGTGCCTAACTCGTGACAACAGTGTGATACAAAGAAATAATCTATCCTGGAATGCCAAGATGAAATAGCTTGTCAGGAAATACAGTATAGGGAAGGTTTGCTTGACTCTTCTGCTTCCAACTGTTATAAGCCAAAAATAGCTTCCAAAATGAAATTTACTTAATCAAGATGTCCCACATTAATGTTCAGCATGGTGTTCATGGGTTTTATACATTCTGTTGAGTGCTCTCCCTCCTCTTCCTAAGCAGGTGGTAAAACTGAGGAGTGTATTTTTAACCTGTTTAAGTAACGTGCTTGGCGTTAGTTTTTAGCTACTTATTAAATAAAGCTTATCCATATTATATATGTCACAGAGGGGAAAAAAAACATTTTTATGGCTGAGTTTAATCCATTCATTGGTTTATTAGAGACACAATGTACTCTGAAGAATGTCACAAATCCACATGGTGTCCCTGAGCACTTGATTTTTGCATATGGATCGCTGACTTAGCTGAATGATGTATAAAATCCTGTGTAGCCAGGCAGCTCCCAACTGAATACACTTCTAAGGGAGGTTATATGAATTGCTTCTGCCAGCAAAGGTCTGGAATATGTTAAACTGCAAAAAAATCACTTAACAGAATACAGAGAACGAAGAAAAGAGCCATAATGGCCCTTTTGTAACAAATCATTTACAGCATTTAGGATCTTTGGGCACAGGCACCTTTAGAATCATAGCTTCTTATTTATGTAGCAGCATTTCAGCGTGTTTTTTCTTGGGCAAATACCAGAGCCAGGGTTTTGGATCATGCATGGCAGGGACAGAGCCTGAGAGAGCAGTAGCTCAGTAAAGCATCACTTGAAAATGGAAGAAAAAGGAGCAAATTCTTCTAGAATCCGAATTTAACAGCACACAAAGATGCAGTTAAGCACACTTTTATGTTGCAAAAGTATCTAAATAATAGAAGCAAGTAACACAATTGGAAGGAGGAAGCAAAAAAAAAAAACTAGTTTGGGTTTGCCGTGTCCATGTGTTGGATAAAATGACTGGTGAATTGGAATTTGTGGGTCCGCGATGAACTTGCAGATTGAGACAGACACACCACAGAACAAAACTCCTTCCTGCTCCCAGGATGAAAAGGGAGCAGTATCAGTGCTGTGGTCTGGGATTTGTGCGTGTGAGCCCCCCCGGTGGTTATCCCTGCCCACCTGTGACGCAGGAGGGCTCAGCTGGAGCGTTTCCACCGCACACCGTGGTGGGAAGGCGCTCCAAGCAGAGGGGTGATTCACGGCAGCGCCGCTCGTCCCGGGCTGCCGAGGGAGAGCCGAGCTGCGGCATCACTGCCATTGTCTGAGCACAAAGGAGAGGAGAGCTCTGAACCTGGCCAGCTGAGCGAGAGCCCATCCAAAGGCCGCTCTGCCAGAGCCCCTCGGAAAGGAGGCAGTATGTCAGACATATGGTTGGAACATGCTGTGCTCCAGCCATCCTCGGCTAGCGTATGGTCTCCCGAGTACCGCTGCCAGCTGGGCTCTAATTTACACTGGGCCTGAGAATCAGGGACCTTAGCAGTCTCCCTGATGGTCTCTTCTCCTTTGCTTCACTGATTTCAGATCTGCAGCTATTCGCAGCTTTTCATTTTCCCTGCCTGGCATCCTTTCAGGCAGGCACAGAGGGATACACTTCACTTTAGCAGTGTGTTTGGTTGGAAAAGCAGAGACCAGTATTCTGTGAGAGTAAAATTTCAGCATCCTGACTCTAACATTTTTTTATATCCGTGGTATCACGCCAGATGTCATGCAAGTGTGTAAAGTTAATAAAACAAGTGTCCCCAAAGCTTCTGATAGAGAAACAGCATTGCCAAGCAGTAATAAATTATGCTTACCTGTTCTAATCTGTTTCTTTGAGGATTCATGTGCATTTTCCTTGGATTTGCACTCTTGACTTCTTAAGTATTGTATTATTCCACATTTCTGTCATGGATTTCTTCTCAGATAAAGAACAACAGAATGCTTGTTGGAATAAATTCCTTAAATAAGAGGCATATTTCTCATCATGAAGTGCATATTAAATGGTGCACAGGGGAGAGAATAATCGAAGTCTTTGTTAAACCCTTGTTTAACCTTTAGTTGAAGTGTTTTATTGCAATGCCACAGGTTTTGCCACCCTGTAGACAATCTTCAGTTTGAAAGGTTATTAAAGGAACTAAAAATTGTATTTTTATATCCAGCTTTTAGTTTGCAATCAACCTTTGAGAGGTAGAACTTGTAGAAGAAATCTGTAAACAGATGAATACAATTTGAAATAAAAATTATTTCATGCTACTAGACCCAACATGGTAGGTTTCTTAAAATGGTTTGTAGCAGCTGTTAGAGAGTTATGTTTTGCTCATTTTTAAAACATTATACTGATTCTGCTTTATGCAAAGGACCGTTGTGCACGTTTAATATTTTTGTGAATGTTATTCACTTCAGCTTTCTGTTGTCAAGACATCCTCTTGGGAGAAGGATGCAGGTAAATTTTCAGATGTGATATCCTTTGGTGAATAAAGGTATTCAAAAAGTCCTCGCATCAAACAGTTTCACATTAGTCCCTCATTTCTGAATACATTGTGCTATCTGTAACAGGAGATCAGCCTTGGCTGCTCATCTGCTTGCTCAGAAGTGTTTCTCCTTGTAGAACCTTATCTTGGGCTTAGTTTTCTAGACCACCTCCTGTTCCTCACCAGATATTCCCGGGTTATGTCATAACAAAGGGACCTCCCGGCTTTCCTCTGAGGAACTGGAGATTTAATAGTGAAAGGGTAAATGAACTGAACAGGTGGAAATGATCTTCAGTCAACAGGACCATAAAGGTGTCCAGGGACAAGCAGTCTCATCTACTTCGTCACAACCCTCCAGTCTCCTTGCTGCTTTGCTGTTCAATTCTTGTGTCTTATTTCAGGTTATACTGGGAATTTTTGGACCAGTGATGGTTTTGTGTGATCCAACACACTGGAGCCCGTTTGTCACCCGGGCATCAGCGCTCCCCACACAATTGCTTATCATCAGCTCTGATTAAATGATAAGGGATGTGAATAAGAATTACACTTGGGTCTGTGCAGGATCCCCTATTGCCTCTCATTTGCCACTTTTCAGAGTTTCTCTCTTCAGTCACAGGCCTGAAATTCAAACGCAGACTCTTTCCCCCATGGGCCAGGTATTTACTTGCTTTTCATGAGCATCCACATTCATATTCCCAGAATGGTGGGAATGGGGTGGCACACATTTTTCCTGTGAAAAGGGCAGATCTTCCAAGAGGTTTAAAGGCTCTCCTTTCATGCATCTGGGGAGTGGTAAAGCAGGGGGGGTGAGTGCAGCAGTGGCTGCCCAGGGGTCAGCAGTGGCAGAAAAGCAGAGAAGACACTGTCCCTTCCTTTTCGCTCTCCGTTTGGTGGAACCTGTAGGAAACTGGTCTGGCTTAGGGGAGGGAGAAGGACTAGAAGCCACTCTTGAAGGACATCTTGGCCAGAGATGTCCTTCAGAGATGTCTTGTGTTATCCCTACACGTGTTTTGCCCGTCGTTTCCCCAGATGAAGGGTCCTGCCTGCATTGTTCCTGCTTGGCAGCGCTGCCACAGTAGAATAGCAAGTCCCCATCTCTCCTGTTATGCTGCATGAAACTAAAAATACCAACCCCACTGGAGTTGCTTCTACATTAAAGATGTGAGTGAAATAAAAAAAAAAAAAAATCACTTTTGGAGCTTTTTATTTTTGATTTAATTTTTAATTAATCTTAATTAATTTGAATTTTGAAGCGATCTGAAAAATAGTTTTAAATGAATATATATAGATAGATGGATATATTTCGGTGGAGTTTTTTCCACCGTATCCGACGCTGAGAGCATGAATAATGCAGGACAGAAGCTGTGGCTTCCCGTTTGTGTCTCCGAGGTCGGGATTTGGGGCGGGACAGGCGTGGGGGGAGTGCAAGGTCGGGTGTCCCCGTGTCACCAGCCTGGCCCCGGGGGGGCTGCGGGTGCGGGGAGGGCTCGCAGGGCCGGGCCGGGTGCGGGAGCCGCGCTCTGACCCGGGGGAGCCCCCGCGTCCCCCCGTTCCCGCCCCGGCCCCCGGCCCTCCCGCACCCGCTGTTGCCATGGAGACGGGAGGATGCTCCGGGGGCTGCGGGCGCTGAAGGGAAGCGGCGCCCCGGGGCTGAGGGCTGGGCCCGGCTCTGGGAGGGGTCCCCCTGGGGCTCAGGGCCTGGCTCGGGGGGTCCGGTGCTGCCGAGCAGCCCCCGGGGCTGAGGGGGACCCTCCTGGGTGGGGGGTCTGGCGCCACTGAGGGCCCGGGCGGGGAGCGGCCCCACCTGTGCTCACACCCTCAGGTGTGCCCGGGGCGGGCCCTGCGTGAGGGGAGAGCTCCGAGGGCAGGTGGAGGGGCTGCGGGCCCAGCCCGGCTCCCCAGCCGCGGGCGGGAGCGGTGTCGGGAGCTGCGGGGGAGCGCGGCCCTCGAGAGGTACCGAGTGTTGTTGTTTCTAATTAATGCCTGTGTGGTAGCCTAATCTGTGTTATGGGGCTCTCAGGAGTATTGTAGCAACAAAGGTATATTCTAGGGTTCAGTTAATTAAAAATTACTTATAAATCTGCCTAGGTCCTGTGTTGCACTTAACTCTGCTGTTGTGGCTGTGTCACAGAAGAAATATACGATATTTATACAGTTACAGCAGTAGTTTGGCTGATTTCCTGTGGAGCTGTTTTCTCTGCTCAGTTCAGCCCTTCCTCATTGGGTACTAAACGCTTGTTCTCCTTCTGGCAGCTGAACTGGTTGTGTGGGGGAGGGTGAGACTGACTCCTGCTTTTATCCAGCTCAATAGAAGAACACCTTCATGGATCCCTGGGGATGGCCCTGCTGATCCCTGGGGATGGATGGCCCTGCTGATCCCTGCTGCAAGCCTTGCTCTGGGGCAGTGGCTGCCTGCTCTTAGACCTGTGCTTGGTTCTAGAGCTGGAGTTTGTGTTCCTTGTGTTTTGGATGTGACTGTGTTGAAGTTTTGTCAGGAGTCCTGGGGAGGAATTATAAGATGGTATGAATTAGATTCTGGTTTTATTTTAAAGCATTTTTTTTTTCTCCACGGGGCTAATTTCAACTACATATGGAAGTATCTCATATGTGTCTTCTTCAGCTTTATGGCTACAATACTTTTTATGAATTCAGTATCAACCATACACCTAAATACACATTTGTAGTGAGAATATGACTGATTTACTTGTAGTGATGAGGTTCAAGCAAAAAACTTGATTAAAAATACCTCATTTCTATATAAGTGTGTGTGTTTATTTTGGAGTTAATTTCTTTCTGGGACTGATAATAAGGGAGAAGGTCTCTCTCAACAAACCAAATCAGAAGGAGATGATATAGGAGCTGGATTCAGTATGATTGAATAAATCTATCCGTAGAGATATCAACAAGCTCTCAAGTTTCATGCTGTATTGCAAAGCCTGGGGAGCTTTTCTCAACTCTTGGGGGTTTTTCTGTGTTTTGTTCGTTTGTTTGTTTGTTTTATTTTGTTTGTTTTTTTTTTTATTATTATTATTTCAGGGAGAATAGTGCCAACACTGCTGACCCTTGGCTTCCCAGAAATAGGGTGTTTAACTCAAGTGTTTGAACTGGAAATTAGGTTACTGTTTCTTCGTGGCTTATAGAAAGTAACAGAGTAGTAACACTGTGTTTGATTAAGAGCAATACAGCATTGCTGGGATAGAAAATACAAGGTATAGGAAATTACAAGTCAGTTCTAAGAAAATGTTGGAGTAAACTCTATGAGTAGGATAATAAGCACTTCGGTATTTTGCTTTAATATAAAAAAAATGTTCTAAACAATAATTTTCTTGTGCTTTTATACTTCTATACATTAAAAAAAAATCACTTTGTTGAAAAGCGTAGCAAAAATATCTTTTCCAAAGTACAGGTATCTGGGAAAGGTTGCCAATGTGCAGTACATTCTTGTGCATTTTTGAAGAAAATTATAACAATTCAAGATTACTTTCTGTTATTCTGAGAACAGTTACTTATTGTTTATAAAACACAGCCCACTAAGAGTGCTTATATCTCCTTTCACACCTCCTTGTTTTGTAAGCCATCTGTGACTGTGGAAGTTGATTTGTAGTCTTAGGAATTTAATTTCTTGACCATCACCTTGTGTAGTCTAAAATCTTGAGTCTGAGGAAAACTCTAGAAATACTCATATCTAGAGCCTCACTTTTTGGAAGCTGTGTAGAATAATTTTGTGAAAAAGCCTGACAGAATCACAGAATCATACAGTCTTAAGGGCTTGGGATGAACTTGAAAGATCATCTAATCCTAACCCCCTGCTCCTGGTGGTAGCTATAGTTTTCTCAGTTTCTCTCTCTTTTTTCTCTACTTTTTCTTCTTCTCTTAATCTCCTTTTCTTAATGCTTTGGGTAACCTGAGATCAGATGGGTTGGATTTTGCTAAGTTTTGTGGGTTAGCGTGTGCTAAGTTAATGCTTTTGTGGAATGTTTTATTTTGGTTGAATGTTACCCTTCAAACTTTTGCCAGGTTCTCTTAGTTTCTGAAGTTTACCAATAAAAGTACCCCCTGAGAACACGTGTACAGCTTTTTCTCCTATGTGCTCTCTATTAAGGTGTTAAAAGAACCAAGGGCTCTTCTGAAAATTCAGGGGGTGAATTTTTGGAGCCTTGTGTATTTTTTAAAGTAAAACTCCTTTGGTGAGCTTGTAGCTCAAGACTTGGGGTCTTACAACACCTCCCACTAGAGCAGGTTGATCAAAGCCTTATCCAACCTGGCCTGGGACCCTGCCAGGGCTGGGGCAACCTATGCCAGTGTCTCACCCTCACAATAAAAAATATTCCAATTATCCAGCCTAAATTTCCCTTCTTTCAATTTGTACCCATTACTCCTTGTACAGTTCCTGATGAAGAGTCCCTCTCCAGCTTCCCTGGAGGTCCCTTCAGGCTCTGGGAGGTGCTGTGAAGTCTCCATGGAACTTTCTCCTCTCCAGGCTGAACAGCCCCAGCTCTCCCCTCCTGTCTCCATAGGGGAGATGCTCCAGTCCTGTTATCAACTTTGTGGCCTCCTCTGCCCTTGCTCCAACAGTTCCATGTCCTTCTTACTTTGGGGACCCCAGAACTGTGCTCAGTGCTCCAGGTGGGGTCTCACAAGGGCAGAGCAGAGGGGGAGAATCCCAAAACTCCTGTTGAGTGCTCACTGCTGGCTCATGGGAAATTTTTCATCAACCATCACTCACTCCCATGACAGAATAACGACTGAACAACTTTGTGACAGTGCTGATGTTTTCAGGGACAACAGCCTGCCTCTCCATGGCTTGCTGATGCTGATTCTCTTAAAGATTTGGTGACTTTCAACGTGGGCAAAAGTAATCAAACAACCCCCCTGATGGTATTTAACAGTGCAGTTTGCAGAACAGTGCTTGTAGTGTTCTAGGACTCCTAGTTCTCGTTGTCTCCTTACTTGAAAAGCACAGTACTGCTGTAGAGGGTTGCAGTTAACTATGCTGATTGGATAAATTGAGTTGTCAGAGGTTGCATTTCATTCTTTGCAGAGCAACTGGGAAAGCAATAATTTTAGGACCAAAGTTCAGTGGGTCACTCTGCTTTGAGCAGAGCTGCTGCAATTAAAATATGGAAAGGTTTTAATAAGAATTAATTTGGGAGGGAACACACACACACACACATGCCCATTTATTGGCGAGAATTATACTTGCTGCATTCTATGCAAATAACAGGTCTTACCTTTTCTATTTACATGCTGTTAGTCCACCCTCTAACTTAAAACTCTTCCCTGTAATAGCTCCATTAAGAAATTAAGAGAGGAATTACTTGGTCAAGGAAACCCAGAGTTAGTCTTGCAGGGGTATCTGGTGATCTAGTGGATATTTTCTTTCTCAGATTCAGAACTTGTATGAACCAAGTTCTTGCCTTTGTTCGTTTCCAGTAAATTTGGTCACGCAATTTAATGTGGTGGGTTTTTTGTTGTTTGTGTGTGTGTGTTGCCTGATAGTTATGCTAATAGAGTGCTAACTTTGTGATATTTAATGTTTACAGTGTTAATAGCAAAAGATAATAGCTGGTCCTTTGTTGTGTTGGAGAATTTTAGTATGTTATTTATAGATCTGAAACCTACAAGATATGATATAAAAGCCTTCAATATGAAAAATGTTACATTTCTGAGCAGACAGTGAGAAAATTGCCTTTTAGAGGTCAAAACTCCCAGTGCCTCTGGCAACATGGCCTTGATGTCATTTGACAGGGTGGAAACACAGCCCTTCATGGGAATAAACAGCCAATACCTGCATGATTCATTTTGTTAGGAGGGTTCTCCCATTGTTGCTAGGCGATATTTCCTAGGTGGAGTTAAAAACCAACAACAACAACAAAAAAATCAACAACAAAACCCCCCAAACCCAACTGCTGTCTCGTCAGAATAACACTTCTTGCAGGTTGATTTGCTATTGATACTGGTGTTTGTTTGTTTTTCTAATTAAATGGTAATTTTTCCTTCTACAGAATGAATAGATGCATCCACTGAATCTCAGTAGGGACCTTGCCCTCTGAGAGGCAGGGAGGAGAAGAGCTGGAAAAGGGTTGTCACCTGCTTAGTGGAAGGTTTCCTTCCTGTCTTCCTCTGTCCCTTCTTAGAGCTGTCTGTTTGGAATCGCTGGGCTGTGTTGTGATGTGCAATTCTCAGAGAAGAAACATGGCAGAGACCAGCAGACATTCATTTGAAATGATTTTCATTCACTGCGTTCTGGAATGGACTTGAAAGCAGGTCTCAGAGGCAACTTGTATGTACCAGTTTGTCTTACATATTTATTTATGACAGACTTGAATCTTCAGGATGGTATTCTATCAAGTGACATACCCACTCAGTGTGATGTGTGTCTAAAAATAGGTCATTGTCAAAGGACAGGAAAGGAATTGTATAAATCTATAAACCATTGCAGTCCAGTGGGATAGCATTGCTCTGAAGCTGAGGTAGTGCTGTGCTCAAAATCATCGCTTTCCATGGATTATTTTCCAGATTACTGCATTAGCATTGCATTTATCAAAACAGGAGAAAGCTGGTTGCAGACTCTAAAGACAGCTAATGCTGGTGGGTTACTTCTGACACAGCAGTTTGAAAAGCTAAAGTGAAACAAAACAGGTCGTCTCAGGAGGTGGCAGGGTTGGACCAAACTTTGCTCTTTATGCTTAAAATATTATTGATTTAACCCCCCTAATTTTTCCTGTGTTAAATTGTATCATAAAGCACTTGTTTAGTGCTGGGATTTAGGCACTTGGGTTTGAAAATAACATTTCTGCCTTGTGCATTTGGTCAGTGTGAGTGGATGTTTTTCTCTTTGATTACTCTGTAGTGTTGAGAGGCCTGAAAAATAAAACCACTAAGAATGATACTGTTTAAAAGGGGGCGTCAGAAAAGGAATCCTTGTAATTTTAAATAACCTGTTGATGCACTCAAGTGTGTGTGTGGAGTTTAGACCATAACAGAACAATACAGATTTTTATTTATTTATTTTTTTTTGGTTATGACAATATAAGCACCACTATGTAAGTGAGGTCTTGAACTCAGCTGCACAAGTAATACATGTTATGATGTTTAATGCAGTGTAGTTACTGCAAACCAAGTGGAAGGGCCAATATTTAATTAAGGATAGGCTGTGGAAGCGGTCAGCAAATGAACAAATGCATCTGTGTACAGGGTTATAATGATGGGTTTGGAGTTACCAGGTAAAGGGGAAGTGTGACATCTGGTGGAAAGATGGTATCAGAAGCAAGAGATCCATGATAAATGGGATTATTTGACATGAAAATGCATTATATGATGTTTGAAACCACTACTGGAGATGAAACCCAGATGAATGACATATCTGGTGATCTCATAGTTCATATTGTCCAAACCAGTAAACATGGCAAGATGATTTTGTTCTTAATAAATAGTGATCTCTTCTTCTTCTGAGATACCAAAGAAAGCTTATTTTGTTAAGTTCCTTCCCCAGACTCTTAATCTACACTAAAGATCAATTAAAATGGTTCAGGCTTATCTCCCTCTGAGTATCCAAGTATTTTTTTAGAAAAATGTCATCCGAGTGACTATGATGAATATCCTGGCAGCTTTTTTTTTAACCTTTTTAACCTTGAGTTCTCTATCGAGTCCCCTGTAATGCTAATTCCAGCTGCAAGTCCCAAATTATCAGGATCACTGGATGCTGCACAGCCCTGCTTGCTGGTCTGGGAGATACTGTGGCTTGGAGATGCTACTGGAGGAGCCCCTGTTTGGTTCCTACTCCCTTCCAGCTGGTGAAGGTGAGCGTGCTGTGCTGCAGAGTGGGAGAGCCTGATATTGCAGTGGGAATGGCCTAATATTGCAGGCATGAGGGAGGAGAAACAGGGGGAGAACTCTGGAGGAGAAGAGAGGGGGAAAGATAGAGCTACAGCATCACATTTCTGGAGTTAGAACATGCATGGAATCAGAGTGGGCTCAGAGCTGCAGAGATCTTGCTTTATTTTATTTATTTCCAAAGTATGTTGTGGGAAAAGAGCCTGCAATTCATTGGGAGCTCTACATATTAAGAATGCTCAGCTCAGAGGCCCAGGGGAAAGAAAATATGAGAATTCCTCTTAATCTCTCAGCTCTGCCTTAAAACACCTGATTCTTCCGAGGTTTCATTCCATAGGATATTGATCACCCCGTGTCAGTCTGAGGTTTTTCTATGTTTTGACTTTGCTACTGATAGATTGCTTTATCTTAAGCAGAGTACAAGTTCAATCACAGTTCTGCTTTGTAGTTCAGGCTCATCTCCTGTGCTTAACTGCCTGCCCCAATCATGTGGGGTTTTCCCCTTCATTGAAGGTCTTGAGCTTCTTTCGGTTTTTTATGCATTTTTTGTTCTGTTTTTTGATGTTAACATATCGCTTGCTAGGACAATATATTATAAGAGTTCTGAATCACTATTGGCAGTGACTTTTTCCTGCTTTGGGGGCAGGTTCCACCTGCAAGTTTTTGCCTGCTTGCACAGAAATAATGCTTTTTGGGAACTGGCCAGTTCAAGCTGGGAAACTGGTTAGTAAATACCTGAACTCATAAATCTAGCATTTCAGTGCTAGACTGAAATGGGATGGACCCATCCCAGGTGGCTGGATTCCTGGTCAACCACATCAGGCATGCAACATCAGCACATGTGAATAACCTGTTCCTCGTTGTTAGAATCACAAATGGGTGATATTTATGAACTCTGACATTTCAGTACCACAATGAATAAAATACATTGTTTACTCCAAAGAGTGAATTGTTGTGCTGTGCTAGCAGGACTGAAACACAGCTTCTGTTGGAGTTTTGGAGAATCTAAATGGGTTTGAGTAGAAGGTCTGTGGCAGAGAGTTTGCTGGTACACTTCCTTCCCAATCTACCTCCTCTTCCTCAGAAGGTGGCAGTAATTATCCTTTTCTGTCTGTTTGCTGGAACAGATTGTCTAGGCAGTCTCATACTTGTGAAACCACTTCAATTAAAAATCAGGTAACTCTGTTACGGTGTTGTCTTATGAAGGCTGGACGCAGGCCAAGCTTCAGTTTTTTCATGAGATGCTTGGGTTTATGTTTGAGTATGTTGGGAGGGAAACAAGCCTAATGCTTTCCTTCAGGAACCTAGTTACATCAGTCAACTGCTTTATGAAGGGTAATTTGGAGGGTGCATATGGAGAAACTGGCCTATTAAAAAGGAGCAGAGACTTCAGCTCTTTTGGAAATTTAAGTGAGAAACATAATTTTTAGTGAAGCTCATGTTGATTATTTTAAAAGATCTCTAGACCTAACCTCAAACAAAATCAGACCAGAAGTTTTGATTGCCCTGAGGACCAGACTGACGTGTTTTGATTCTCAGGTCTATATTGGTGAGGAGACAGTTCTCCTTCTTACTAAATTACAGCTGATGGGGGTACTGAGCTTGTGCTGGCACAAGGTGCTTTCTTAACTGCAAATGTGATCTCAGTCAGAAAATACCATAATAAATTCACTGAATGGACTGTCCTCTGTAGTATACTCTTATAATTATAAGCCCTTCATTTTTGCCCAGAGCATCTACTTAGATATCACAGAGTGAAAATAATCTTAATGTCACTAAATGAGAAAAGAATGAACATAATGCCTTGCAGAGAAACAAAATGGGGAGGGGGACCGAGGAGGGGACAGTACAGAATTCTCTTTGCTGCACTCTTGTGGGCACCAGGAGAAAAATGTCGGGTTTTCTTCTGAAAATTATTTCAGAATGTGTTTGTATCAATGTTGCAGCTTCTCAGTAACAATCTGAAGTTTCTGGCTGTGCAGGTGTGATAGACAGCCTTTGAGAAAGCTGAGAGCTTGTGCTTGTGCACCTCAGTCCCAGTTACTGGTGCTGATGGCTGGATGTGTGGTGGCTGTTGTGATTAGTGTATGGTGGAGGAAGAGGAGGAAGGTTCCTTGAGAACTTGTTGCCAAAAAAAAAAATATTTTGTGATGGAAGTTAGAAGTTAGTGAAAATAGGATATAAAACTTGCTTATGGAAATATACCACTGGATGCCACTGTTGCTTCGTGGAACGTCATACTAAAATAACATCAGCTCTGCTGAAAAATTCTGCGTTTCCTTCACTCTCATCTTCTTAGTTTTTTATTACTTTAATCTTCGTTCATATCAAAGGAAAGGAGAAATCGTGCCCCACTTATCCTCTCCAGCAACATAGTGATATGGTTTCCATATCTAGAAGTGACAGCTTGTCATAGGGAAGAAAAGGGAATGACACAAAGTTTTGACTTTTTTTTTTT
>NW_020955625.1:246719-256867 GCF_003031625.1 Empidonax traillii | reverse complement strand
AAAAAAAAAAACCACAACAGAAAAATGTTGGATAAAGCCCTGAGAGATGAGCTTTTTCTGGTGTCATGCAGCCTGCTAGCCTGGCTTGTGCAGAGACAGTCCACCTTCTGCTGGGCGCCTGCTTAATTGGGTAAGCCCTGAGTGTTGTTGGTGCCACAAAGTGCCAGCCTAATTAGCGACAGTGGGGATGTGGAGAAAAGGCAAACACAATGGAAATGATGTGTTGAGAGGGCTCCGGAGGAAGAGGCAGCAGCGGTAGCCCTGAGAAAGCCCGTGCTCTCCCCCTCTGAAGGCAGCAGACAGCAGGGCTGGAGCCCCCGGGCTCGGCACTGCCATGGAAACGGCACAGGAGCACCGCATCCCTCCGGCTCTGCCGGCCTCGGGGCTCCGCGGCGGATTCACGGGCGGCAGCACCCACGCAACCTGTGTGGGGCTGCAGCGGGGGGAAGGTTAAAATGCGTGTCCGTTCTGCTGCCTCACAACCGCTCGATGAGGCAAATTGAGGGAGAGGAGAAGAAACGAGTGAATGCGCTGACTTTGCTCTCAAAGATGGACTGGCAGCTGCAGCGCAATCCTCCTGCTGGGTGTCTGACAGCCAGAATGCAGCTTAATTACGCTACTGCTCACTGATAACTCTCCTCTCTCTTCTGGAACGCGGATTGAAGTTTTGCCTGGATTAGATATTGTAATCTAAGTTTTCTAGTGCTCAGAACTGGATGCTAATGCTCCATCGCTGTGGGGACCGAAGGGGAGCCTGCCAGCAGAGCTGCTCTGCTGTTGATGCCGCATAAACTTGTAGCGGTGACCCAGATAACATTGTGACTGACACAGTAAGTTACAGTGTCAGGAGAAATAAATGTCTCCTGCAGCCCCTCACGGAGCTCCAGCTGTGCCGTGGTACCTGCCCTTAAGCCCCATCTACCCAAGAGACTGACCCACTGCTGATGGGCTGGGGGAGCTGCTGGGCTTTGCTCAGTTGTGAACTAGTTGTACGTGTGAATTCAGAAAATACACAGGGCTTGCAATTATTTGGGAATTATGGTAATTTAGTGTGCTTAGTAAAGGACCTTTCCAAAATGGTTGGCTGGGCTCTGCCATGTCTGTTGAGAATTCCTGGTGGTCATCTGAGTGTGACAGCTCTCTAAAGAGAACTTCTGTGCCCTCTCCTCTCATTGACCACCCTCTGCTCTGTTCCTACTTCTGGCCTAGACCTGAGAGAAAGCTAGTTCTTAAATCACCTTTCCTGGAGCTCTGCAGTCAGCACTGTCTTCATCTCATCTCTGTCCTGAGTTTTTCGTTGTGCCCCTTGTTCTGCCATGCAGAGAGAGGGTTCCCCCGTTCTTATGGGCTTGCAGTACAATTGGTTTCGTTGCTGGAGAACACCAAGTGGCCATGCTATGGCTTGATGAGGGCTTGCTCAATAATACAATATAACAATAATATGAGCTACAGCAAGATAAAAGAAGCAGACATCTGGTGTCTTTGGACCTAATATATTACCACTACCTTTTGTGGTTTGCAGCTGTCAGAGAAAAGTAGCTAAATGAGGTTTGACTTCTGCACAAGATGGCCTGGGCTTTTCAATATGGTGTGTACTGGTAAAAAGTGAGTAAGATAGAAGGGAACAGGATTCAAGCCTGTGCTTTTGAGAGGCTGTGGTGAGGTTAAGTAAATAGCTGATGTAGAGGCAAAGCCTGAGAAAGATTAAAAAGGCGTGGCATACATAAGCTGCTACCACCTTTTCCCCCCCTTCCCCCTCATCCCTTGTTAATTTTGGAGTGAGTGATGCAGAAGACCGCTGATGAACACAGTCCCCAGGCTTCCTCTTTACTGGATATATATGCATGCAAAGATCAGGAATGTTTCCACAGCCTTTCGAGTGTTCCTTGAGTGTACAGAACTCAGCCCCTACTGCAGCAGGAGCCTTTGGAAGATAAGAATTACTGATCCGTAGCTGTGCCACCTTTTGTTAACTGGGAACCCGAACATGTGTATACAGTAAATCCCACTGCCAGAAATGACAAAGAAAACTTCTGTATCTTTTACAAGCAGCAATAGGCAAAGAGCAAATGTGTTTTGGAGCAAAGGTGGGGAGTGCTTCTCCATGCCACAGGCATTGTCAGGGCAGTGCACATGGCTCTGTATGTGGATTTATAGCCATGAATCATTACAAAGCAGAAACCAATTGATTTTAGCCCATGTTAGCCTCTGCTTGTCTGTCTATTTGAAAGAACTCGTTCTTTTTGCTTTATTTGTAACCTTCACAATTTAATGTTTGTATAAATCCTAAAGGTGACATCTTCACTGTGTAGGTTCTCATTCTACAGTCCTTGTCTTTCATCCTGCTGCAGTATGTTAAAAATGTTTGCAGTCTCCTCTTCTGGGGGGGGTGGTCTTTGTGAATTTATCTGCTCTCTTTGGGGATGTTGCATCCTCTGGCTGCTGGTGTATGGAAAGTGCATTAGTACAAAATTATTTATAACTATTTCAGTTGGTGCTGGATCTCTGTGGTCCTTCTCTGCAAGTCTTTTCAAACTCTCAGAGGAGATATTTCAACAGCTCCTAGCTCATAAGCAACATCTTCCCCCATGATAACCCTGCAGCAACTCATTTTGCTCCTTCAAGCTCCTGTCTGTTGACAACCTAGTCATTAGACCGATTATTATTTAAGCTGATTGTGAATTCCAGTTTGGACTCTGCTTTCACAGTGAGTAATTAGAGAAGGCACCTTCCCCATTAATTTGTGCTATTCATGGAAATGTTATCACTTGCAGGAGATACAGAATAGACATTTGTAGGTTCCTTTTTTTTTTTTTTTTTTTGAGTGTCTAAGAAAAAGTCCCTAGGAAAGGTGAAGCTCCGAGCTGACTTACAGAAACCTTACCCTGGTGGCCTTTCTGTGAACTGGATGTTTGATGCTGGTGTTTTACAACTTGTTTATATTCCCCAACAATGTGGTGGGTTTGGTTTTTCTTTTTTATTTTCCTATTATCCAATGTCTTGAAGTCAAGCTCACACTATTTCTGTTGTAGATAGGACAATATTTAAACAGTGCATGAAAACATTCCTCTATTTTATAGAATATTTTGAGACTAAAGTCCACAGGTGAATTTGTGAGCTCAGGGCAGCAGATCAGGGCAAGGCCATCATCACTAGCAAAGAGTACTTCTGTCTTTTGAAATATTGTAGTCATGGAGGTACGAATTTTAAAGCTGTGCAACAGTATCAGTCCTTTGGTTAAAAGACACAAAAGATTAAATTCTTCAGTTACCGTGTTGGTGATCCTGAGCCTGCTGGGAACTGGAGCAAAGGCAATAACTGAGGGTCAAGGGGCCAAGAGTGGCTGGCTGGTCATTAATCCAGGTTTGCCTGTGGAATAGAGCTGTGAAGAAGTTGCTGGAATTTCACTCCACTCCCCTAAACAAGAAAATTATGAAACTGTAGGTTTTCCCCAGATCTGTTTTTTTTGAGGAAAAATAAGGAATGCTTCACATGGGGTGTGTGTTGGTGTTTTGCTTTTGGGGGCTTTTTTTTAACAAGAAAACTTGGAGGAGGGTCAGGCTTGCTGTGCTTCAGGCCAATAGAATTTCAAGAGGGTAAAGGCTTAGCAAGACTTGCAATCTTTATGGAGGTCTGAAGGCACATGAACAGGAGGAAGAGTTGTGATAGCGATAGGTAAGCCTTGATAACTTTCCTGAACCTACCCCAGGTTACAGGGAGCCCTGAGCTTGAAGCTGCCTGGCTTTCAATGTGAGCAGCTCAAGAATGTTCCAAAATGTGTTTTTAATTTTGTGACAGTGTCCTGTTCTGCTCCAGTTATGTTGTTTGTACCCAGCTAGTTTTTTTAAAGCTGGAATGAGAGAGATTGCAATTGTGAGAGCAGCACAAGAAATGCAAGCAGTGCTTGGGGAAAGGTAGGAAAGATTTACTGTGTCCATTTCTACTGAATACTTTGTCAGTCTTCTTATTTATTAGGTGGGGTGTTCAGTGCATAAAATATCCTGCAGTTCCAGCTATGTTATGTTTGGAAAGTAAAAGACTTTACAACATGAAAGTAAGTTGTATTACTATAATATCATCCAAAGTCCTTAATGATCTGAGAGGAGAGAGGATGCAAAAGGACTAAGAGTTGACCTAAATAGTGTCAGAACTGCAGCTCTGTGCAGAGAAATAGATATTTTTGAATTGATAAAAAGGAGTTGCATTAATTACAAGGCAAGCCACGCTACACATGAACACCATTAAAAAGTCAGCCTTTAAATCTTAAAACACTCCTCGTTCCTACTATCCTCATTATTAACATCCGTATTCTACATTAATGCTTCTGGCAAGAGGTGAAAGCTATTCAGGGGGAAAAGAAATTAGTTTCATTTTTCAGTAATTATGGGGAAAACTGTTCACTGGCTTTAGTCACCCTCTCAAGTTATTCTAGTGCTGCTGGTTAAAAAGATCCTGATCTATGGTGTTTCGCTAATGATCAACAGTTTTAGAAATGACATTTTTCAGCAGCACAGCCTCTATTATTGGGACAATTTTTTCCTCCTGGGCAGCTGCCAGATTTTTCAAAACCAATGGGAAAGCTTAAGAAGGGTAAGTTCTTTTTTTTCTTTCCTCTCTCTTTTTAAACCTGAGATCACTGTTGCTTGAGATGCAAACTAATGTTTCCAGTTTTCAAAGGAAAAGACCACCCCTTCCAAGACAGGTATTTAAATAATCTATCACCTTCTTCAAGACAGATGTTTAAATAATCTGTGGCTGTGGGGAAACAAATAATTGTTGGTATCACAACTAGGTAATGAAGAGACCCTGGAGAGTATGGCAAAAATGAAGTGGGAGTGAAAGAACAGCATAGCAAGGTGGTAGCTGTCTTGGAATGTGGTGAGTTCTGTGTGGATAAACAACACATCCTAATTTGTCAGGGGCATTTTCCTGATCTTATTTCAAGTGGGCCTTTTGTTTCACAAGGTTGAATGACAGAAGAGTAAAGGATTGCAGTAATTAATTACCTAATGAGAGATGGATTTTGAGAGATGCATTCTGAAGGACTGAGTAGATTCCTGCTATTGAGTAATATGGAANNNNAAAAAAAACCCACAACAGAAAAATGTTGGATAAAGCCCTGAGAGATGAGCTTTTTCTGGTGTCATGCAGCCTGCTAGCCTGGCTTGTGCAGAGACAGACCACCTTCTGCTGGGCGCCTGCTTAATTGGGTAAGCCCTGAGTGTTGTTGGTGCCACAAAGTGCCAGCCTAATTAGCGACAGTGGGGATGTGGAGAAAAGGCAAACACAATGGAAATGATGTGTTGAGAGGGCTCCGGAGGAAGAGGCAGCAGCGGTAGCCCTGAGAGAGCCCGTGCTCTCCCCCTCTGAAGGCAGCAGACAGCAGGGCTGGAGCCCCCGGGCTCGGCACTGCCATGGAAACGGCACAGGAGCACCGCATCCCTCCGGCTCCGCCGGCCTCGGGGCTCCGCGGCGGATTCACGGGCGGCAGCACCCACGCAACCTGTGTGGGGCTGCAGCGGGGGGAAGGTTAAAATGCGTGTCCGTTCTGCTGCCTCACAACCGCTCGATGAGGCAAATTGAGGGAGAGGAGAAGAAACGAGTGAATGCGCTGACTTTGCTCTCAAAGATGGACTGGCAGCTGCAGCGCAATCCTCCTGCTGGGTGTCTGACAGCCAGAATGCAGCTTAATTACGCTACTGCTCACTGATAACTCTCCTCTCTCTTCTGGAACGCGGATTGAAGTTTTGCCTGGATTAGATATTGTAATCTAAGTTTTCTAGTGCTCAGAACTGGATGCTAATGCTCCGTCGCTGTGGGGACCGAAGGGGAGCCTGCCAGCAGAGCTGCTCTGCTGTTGATGCCGCATAAACTTGTAGCGGTGACCCAGATAACATTGTGACTGACACAGTAAGTTACAGTGTCAGGAGAAATAAATGTCTCCTGCAGCCCCTCACGGAGCTCCAGCTGTGCCGTGGTACCTGCCCTTAAGCCCCATCTACCCAAGAGACTGACCCACTGCTGACGGGCTGGGGGAGCTGCTGGGCTTTGCTCAGTTGTGAACTAGTTGTACGTGTGAATTCAGAAAATACACAGGGCTTGCAATTATTTGGGAATTATGGTAATTTAGTGTGCTTAGTAAAGGACCTTTCCAAAATGGTTGACTGGGCTCTGCCATGTCTGTTGAGAATTCCTGGTGGTCATCTGAGTGTGACAGCTCTCTAAAGACAACTTCTGTGCCCTCTCCTCTCATTGACCACCCTCTGCTCTGTTCCTACTTCTGGCCTAGACCTGAGAGAAAGCTAGTTCTTAAATCACCTTTCCTGGAGCTCTGCAGTCAGCACTGTCTTCATCTCATCGCTGTCCTGAGTTTTTTGCTGTGCCCCTTGTTCTGCCATGCAGAGAGAGGGTTGCCCCGTTCTTATGGGCTTGCAGTACAATTGGTTTCGTTGCTGGAGAATACCAAGTGGCCATGCCATGGCTTGATGAGGGCTTGCTCAATAATACAATATAACAATAATATGAGCTACAACAAGATAAAAGAAGCAGATAACTGGTGTCTTTGGACCTAATATATTACCACTACCTTTTGTGGTTTGCAGCTGTCAGAGAAAAGTAGCTAAATGAGGTTTGACTTCTGCACAAGATGGCCTGGGCTTTTCAATATGGTGTGTACTGGTAAAAAGTGAGTAAGATAGAAGGGAACAGGATTCAAGCCTGTGCTTTTGAGAGGCTGTGGTGAGGTTAAGTAAATAGCTGATGTAGAGGCAAAGCCTGAGAAAGATTAAAAAGGCATGGCATACAAATGAAATACGTAAGCTGCTACCACCTTTTCCCCCCCTTCCCCCTCATCCCTTGTTAATTTTGGAGTGAGTGATGCAGAAGACCGCTGATGAACACAGTCCCCAGGCTTCCTCTTTACTGGATATATATGCATGCAAAGATCAGGAATGTTTCCACAGCCTTTCGAGTGTTCCTTGAGTGTACAGAACTCAGTCCCTACTGCAGCAGGAGCCTTTGGAAGATAAGAATTACTGATCCGTAGCTGTGCCACCTTTTGTTAACTGGGAACCTGAACATGTGTATACAGTAAATCCCACTGCCAGAAATGACAAAGAAAACTTCTGTATCTTTTACAAGCAGCAATAGGCAAAGAGCAAATGTGTTTTGGAGCAAAGGTGGGGAGTGCTTCTCCATGCCACAGGCATTGTCAGGGCAGTGCACATGGCTCTGTATGTGGATTTACAGCCATGAATCATTACAAAGCAGAAACCAATTGATTTTAGCCCATGTAAGCCTCTGCTTGTCTGTCTATTTGAAAGAACTCGTTCTTTTTGCTTTATTTGTAACCTTCACAATTTAATGTTTGTATAAATCCTAAAGGTGACATCTTCACTGTGTAGGTTCTCACTCTACAGTCCTTGTCTTTCATCCTGCTGCAGTATGTTAAAAATGTTTGCAGTCTCCTCTTCTGGGGGGGGTGGTCTTTGTGAATTTATCTGCTCTCTTTGGGGATGTTGCATCCTCTGGCTGCTGGTGTATGGAAAGTGCATTAGTACAAAATTATTTATAACTATTTCAGTTGGTGCCGGATCTCTGTGGTCCTTCTCTGCAAGTCTTTTCAAACTCTCAGAGGAGATATTTCAACAGCTCCCAGCTCATAAGCAACATCTTCCCCCATGATAACCCTGCAGCAACTCATTTTGCTCCTTCAAGCTCCTGTCTGTTGACAACCTAGTCATTAGACCGATTATTATTTAAGCTGATTGTGAATTCCAGTTTGGACTCTGCTTTCACAGTGAGTAATTAGAGAAGGCACCTTCCCCATTAATTTGTGCTATTCATGGAAATGTTATCACTTGCAGGAGATACAGAATAGACATTTGTAGGTTCCTTTTTTTTTTTTTTTCTTGAGTGTCTAAGAAAAAGTCCCTAGGAAAGGTGAAGCTCCGAGCTGACTTACAGAAACCTTACCCTGTTGGTGTTGCTGTGAACTGGGTGTTTGATGCTGGTGTTTTACAACTTGTTTATATTCCCCAACAATGTGGTGGGTTTGGTTTTTCTTTTTTATTTTCCTATTATCCAATGTCTTGAAGTCAAGCTCACACTATTTCTGTTGTAGATAGGACAATATTTAAAAAGTGCATGAAAACATTCCTCTATTTTATAGAATATTTTGAGACTAAAGTCCACAGGTGAATTTGTGAGCTCAGGGCAGCAGATGAGGGCAAGGCTGTCATCACTAGCAAAGAGTACTTCTGGCTTTTGAAATATTGTAGTCATGGAGGTACGAATTTTAAAGCTGTGCAACAGTATCAGTCCTTTGGTTAAAAGACACAAAAGATTAAATTCTTCAGTTACCGTGTTGGTGATCCTGAGCCTGCTGGGAACTGGAGCAAAGGCAGTAACTGAGGGTCAAGGGGCCAAGAGTGGCTGGCTGGTCATTAATCCAGGTTTGCCTGTGGAATAGAGCTGTGAAGAAGTTGCTGGAATTTCACTCCACTCCCCTAAACAAGAAAATTATGAAACTGTAGGTTTTCCCCAGATCAGGCTTTTTTTGAGGGAAAAAAAGAGGAATGCTTCACATGGGGTGTGTGTTGGTGTTTTGCTTTTGGGGGCTTTTTGTTTTTTACAAGAAAACTTGGAGGAGGGTCAGGCTTGCTGTGCTTCAGGCCAATAGAATTTCAAGAGGGTAAAGGCTTAGCAAGACTTGCAATCTTTACGGAGGTCTGAAGGCACATGAACAGGAGGAAGAGTTGTGATAGCGATAGGTAAGCCTTGATAACTTTCCTGAACCTACCCCAGGTTACAGGGAGCTCTGAGCTGCCTGGCTTTCAATGTGAGCAGCTCAAGAATGTTCCAAAATTTGGTTTTAATTTTGTGACAGTGTCCTGTTCTGCTCCAGTTATGTTGTTTGTACCCAGCTAGTTTTCTTAAAGCTGGAATGAGAGAGATTGCAATTGTGAGAGCAGCACAAGAAATGCAAGCAGTGCTTGGGGAAAGGTAGGAAAGATTTACTGTGTCCATTTCTACTGAATACTTTGTCAGTCTTCTTATTTATTAGGTGGGGTGTTCAGTGCATAAAATATCCTGCAGTTCCAGCTATGTTATGTTTGGAAAGTAAAAGACTTTACAACATGAAAGTAAGTTGTATTACTATAATATCATCCAAAGTCCTTAATGATCTGAGAGGAGAGAGGATGCAAAAGGACTAAGAGTTGACCTAAATAGTGTCAGAACTGCAGCTCTGTGCAGAGAAATAGATATTTTTGAATTGATAAAAAGGAGTTGCATTAATTACAAGGCAAGCCACGTTACACATGAACACCATTAAAAAGTCAGCCTTTAAATCTTAAAACACTCCTCGTTCCTACTATCCTCATTATTAACATCCGTATTCTACATTAATGCTTCTGGCAAGAGGTGAAAGCTATTCAGGGTGAAAAGAAATTAGTTTCATTTTTCAGTAATTATGGGGAAAACTGTTCACTGGCTTTAGTCACCCTCTCAAGTTATTCTAGTGCTGCTGGTTAAAAAGATCCTGATCTATGGTGTTTCGCTAATGATCAACAGTTTTAGAAATGACATTTTTCAGCAGCACAGCCTCTATTATTGGGACAATTTTTTCCTCCTGGGCAGCTGCCAGATTTTTCAAAACCAATGGGAAAGCTTATGAAGGGTAAGTTCTTTTTTCTTTCCTCTCTCTTTTTAAACCTGAGATCACTGTTGCTTGAGATGCAAACTAATGTTTCCAGTTTTCAAAGGAAAAGACCACCCCTTCCAAGACAGGTATTTAAATAATCTATCACCTTCTTCAAGACAGATGTTTAAATAATCTGTGGCTGTGGGGAAACAAATAATTGTTGGTATCACAACTAGGTAATGAAGAGACCCTGGAGAGTATGGCAAAAATGAAGTGGGAGTGAAAGAACAGCATAGCAAGGTGGTAGCTGTCTTGTAATGTGGTGAGTTCTGTGTGGATAAACAACACATCCTAATTTGTCAGGGGCATTTTCCTGATCTTATTTCAAGTGGGCCTTTTGTTTCACAAGGTTGAATGACAGAAGAGTAAAGGATTGCAGTAATTAATTACCTAATGAGAGATGGATTTTGAGAGATGCATTCTGAAGGACTGAGTAGATTCCTGC
>NW_020955625.1:171356-246502 GCF_003031625.1 Empidonax traillii | reverse complement strand
GTTCTGTGTGGATAAACAACACATCCTAATTTGTCAGGGGCATTTTCCTGATCTTATTTCAAGTGGGCCTTTTGTTTCACAAGGTTGAATGACAGAAGAGTAAAGGATTGCAGTAATTAATTACCTAATGAGAGATGGATTTTGAGAGATGCATTCTGAAGGACTGAGTAGATTCCTGCTATTGAGTAATATGGAAGTTAGGTTTGTTCTTTCTCCCTGTTCTAAACTGCATTTTTGTGGTGCTTGAAAACAGCAGTGATCAGTCACAGGGCTGACTGCTGTGTGTCCTTCTGCTGGAATGTACCATGTTGCTGGTTTGGTTTTTTTACCAATGCTCTTAATCTGTCTCATCTGAAGTGTTGATTCTCAGCTCAAGAAAAAGCCCAACAGACTTCCAGTGCATCCCTTTAGAGTGTCTTGCAGAGGATTAGTGACAGTTCTGGTCTGAGCAATAGCTCAGAAACCCGATTTCTGTGACCATTTTCTTATTTGCAGTAAATTCATTCTTCAAGTGGCACCACCTGTGGCCATTTGCAAAGTGTCTCTGGCAATTTCCCTGACACTGTAGGAATTCTTGTGTGGTGTGTAAGAACTGCTGTGCTTGGGGGCATGGCAGGGGACCAGGACACTTCTTCAGAGTTATTCTGCCCCCAGAGAAAACAAGTAGTTTCTTGCTGGGGTGGCCTTGGCACCCCTACACAGGCTTGAGACCTTTTGTCTCGGCCAAACTTCATTGAAACAATTTTTATCTTTGAAGAACTAATTGAACTGTTCACCTTTTTAATGTATTATCAGTTCTAATTTGAATGATTTTAGCTGTAGTTACTTGATCTTTGAAGCAGCTCAGCAGTCTGTGATCAAGAGTTATTTAAGCTTCTTGTGCTTGGCCTTGCAATTCTAAATGATGTACTTTTGATTGCTTCTTTCTGAAAGAACAGGCTGTATTTTAAAATAATAATAATAATAATAATAATAATAATAATAATAATAGCTTTTCTTGGATTATAGCTCTATTGAGTACCTACAGCACATAGTGTCATAAACTTAAATACTCTCAGTTCAGGAACTTAATTAGATCTTAAAATCTTTCTTCTTCCATCAAAATACCTTATCTTCCCCAAAACTGGAACATGGGTCTTCAGATATTAAAACTGCATGGGGGTGTTTTACTTTAACAGTTTATACTTTTCTGTCCCCAGCTCAGCTGTGTAATAAAAATGTCCTTGTTCTTTAAGGCTAAAGGCAAGCAGGTGGATGCAGAGAAATATACCAGGACAAGCTGCATGAGAGTTCCAAGAGAACATCAGGATTGTTCTAGTGAATATGAAACTTGCCTTTGGCACTGAGCTGTATTGAATTCTTCTGAAGGGAATGAAAGGGAAAACCTTTCTGTAAGCAGGAAGGTAACTTTGAATGCAGAGCTGGTGTGTGTGGATTTCTACCTCTTCTCCATTTGGTGCTTTGATTTACTCTCCCTTTGTCTTCACTGGCTGTGCTACAATGCTGTTAGTTTTTCCAGTTCTTTGGAGCTGAAAATACTAACACACAAAGCTGGGATTGGTGAACTCTTCAGCTGATCAAATGCTATATACACTGTTGTTTCTGTTTCATGGTAAATACAGGATCTCACAGTGTTATGGTACGGTGTCCTTTTTATTCTAATGCTTGCTTTAGAGCAGTCCTTGATCAGAGTTAATGGTTGTTTTGAGGTGTGTTTGGTTAAAGCTTAAAATAAAAAAAGCAGCTTTGCACTGAGCTGTCATGCCTATTTAAGGTAACAGAAATACTTCCATTGCCTCCATGGGGGTATCCCTTTCTTAAAGAAATACCTTTCTGGCTTTGACTACCCATCCTTCTGGATGGACTGTCCAGCTGTCTTTAACTGTACTGAAGACCTTGAGGAGTAGACAAATCAACCTTGTCTATGCTAAGAGTTCAAGGTTTTGATTATCTGTTCAGCCTTTCAGTAGGTCTGTCCTTCTGGCCCACTCAGAGTTTGTGGGTGAGTCTTTTGGATTTGTGGATAGAAACAAGTCCTGGAAAGGAGGATTTTAGGTTGAACTTCTTCAGGATGTGCTAGCATGACTTGGAAGACAGCAAATGTATGCTTATTTATAGATATGCAAATATCTGTGCTTATTGGCTACAGGTAAGCTGTGAGGGGGAGAAAGTGAATCCATAGGGAATGGAGGAAGTTGATTTGGATGATCTGGTAGACCAGTAGTCCAGTCAGTTCTAAAATATCTTTACCATGAAGAAGAGAGTCTGAAAGCTTGAATTGGGTCTTACAATCTGGCACGTTGTTTGAGGGGAGAGGGAAAGACTGAGAGAGGGATTCCTTGTAGGAACTAAGGGTAACACAGAAGAGAAACTGTGACAGCCAGGATCAGAAGGTGGCAAATGGATGAAGTGCCAAGGAGAACATGTATGGTCATAGTGTGGAAAGGAAATTTGGAAGTGCTCTTGCCAGAGGCAGGAGGGATGTGGTGGCATTTATCGAAGTAGGGACACTTGTGAGGACCACAAAGATGTAAGGGGCATAGAAGCCATAAAAGAAGCAAGAATGCCCCTGTTTCAGCTCCTGTGGGTGTGAGGGGTGTTTATAAAGCAGCTCCAGTGCAGGACCAGCCCTGTCCCAGGTGCACAGGTAGTGGATTCTCCCTTGGGCAGATCCTGCAGTGCTTCTCCCTGCCAGTTCTTCCTCTGTTCAGAGATCCTGTCGAGCCCTTCCTTTCCTTTCCTTTTGCCCTGTAGCTGGATTTCTGCACGGCACAGGTTCTGTGTCCTCTCTGACTTCTGCTGTACTGATTTTTGTGCCCTAGTCTTGAGGGACCACCGAATGAGGGGAGGAATTTACAGTGAACTTCAGTGTACTTTGGACCCCTGACGACACTGGCACCTGTACCTGGCTATTTGCAAGGGCAGGGAGATTAAAATAACCCACGTGGCGTTTTGTGAGCACACGTGATCCGGCTGGATCAGGGGAATGATGCTGAAAGTACTTTAAATGTCAATGAGGAGCAAAATTCTTTAGGCTTTTAATCTTAGTGAGTTTTCGCTTGATTTAGTCAAAACCTTCCCAGATGCCACTTACCAATGAGACTTAACTCTGGAAACTTGAAGACTTGAGGGTCTGTCTGACTCACAGGGGGGATCACTATCAGCCTAATGGGACCTTAGTTGAAACTTTAATTACAAGAAGACAGTAAAAAGCACTGTTTAAGTAAAAAAAATTCCCCTTATCGACTTTTATTGCTAGTCTAGTCAGGCTAAAAATTCTGCTTAATCTTAATGATTAGTAAGAGTTCTTCATTTCTGTGAGATTTATAGGGGTGTTAAATAAATTACGAATTATTCGGAGGCAGGATATTAAAGGAGATCTAATCAAGATATCCAGAATATTGTGACATATTTAAATCCCATAATATTTAAAAAAAAACATTTTTGAGGGAGTAAAGATACTTCATATACAATTAGAGACCTTATGATGAATAACCTTGGGCTCAGATTCGACTGCTTCCTTTGGGATTTGGTTTTTTTTCTATGTCTCTGGAACCAAATATATGCCTTAATTACCAATCAAACAGTCAGTGAAGGCAGAACTGAAGTGTGGATGTATATACTTGGATTTGCATTAGCATTTCTTCCACAGACCTGGATTAGTGAGGCTGAGGGTGTCTGCAGGTTGTAATTGCTCTGGGGGAGAATGTGGATCCACACCATGTCTTAGATTTTCAGAACTGGCAGATCTGTCTGTTTGGCATTGTATGACATTTGTGCCACACACTAAACCTGCAAAAGGTGGGTGTTAGTCCAAATGCAGGAGCATTTTAAAGTGCTGAGAAGCTGGTTGGGCAGGCAGGGCAGTGTAATTTCTCCCCAGCTCTGTTTCTTTGAGGATGTTTCAGGAGGGATAGGAGACTTTCAGACATTGTGTCTGAAATCGTTCTGGTTGCAGATAATCTGCAAGGCTGCAATATAAAATCTGAACTGAAGACAAGAAAGGTGCAGTCAGATACTTTTGAGGTTGGAACACTCACAGGCTGATGGAAAGTCAGAGAGTGGACAGTGCTCCTGAAACAGCTGTGTCAGTTCTTCCTTTTTACTGCAGAAACAGAGCAGAAGAGTCCACGCCTTCAAAGGCAGTTGGATTGGGAAGCTCAGGATTTTGGAAGGTAGTAGTCCAGGGTACTTTGCTGGTCAGGTCTATCTGCAAGGAAACAGATTTCTGAGCTGAAGGTAGGGAATGGGAAAATGTGTTTGAGACCAGTCTTTATTGTAATTCTGGGTATTACTCCTCATAGTTAGATCAGTGAATAGTGGGGGAGAAGTAGCTCCTTGTGAAACAGGAGAAAATGGATGAGCAGTGTGTACTATCAACCCTTTATCTTCTGAATTTTTTCTAGAATTGATTTTACTCCTGCACATGTTCAATCTCGAGTGTTCATAAGCTGTATGTTTTGGTCAAGTGTGGCAGGCTTAGCTTTTTATTCTGAGCTGTCAGTTTTGAAACTCCCTATGAAAGAACTCCGAGGTAAAATGTTTTTGATCACTATGAGGTGCTGTGTGTTTTGTAGACTGTAATATAAACCTGACATTCAATTTTGGTGGGATGATCTAATGACATTCTCGGATTTATTTTAGATAATAAAAATAAACCCCATTTTTTCAAGGATAAACATGGATAAATTGCTGGCTTCATAGCCCATCTCATCTTATGTCTGCTGTGTTTTCCACACTGCTTGAAGTGGTCACTGTATGCCTGATTTATAAAGACAGTATCACCTTGATGAGTACACAGTGTGTCACTTGAGCAGGATTCATGTCTGTATGGATTTCAGGGGAGAAGTATAATATGAGACTATATAAATATTGCAGCCTCTTGCTCTATCACATTCTGTTTTATTGGTCAGGTTATTTGTGCTGTAGTGACTTTGGGTTTCTTTCTCATATTATTAAGAAAAAAATATTCTGGTATCACTGGTGGGGAAAACCCCCAAGCTAAACTCCTTTCCATGATATATTGCAATAGGTGAATTAAATGCATTTGAGATCAGTAAATGAAATACAGTGTAAAATAATATGGATTAGGTAATTCCTGAATTTTCCTCCACGCCAGAAATGGACAAAGATAAGCAGAGCAATTGTAGGAGCTCAGACCCAAACCAGGCAGATAACAGATAAATAGTAGGCAAAAGCTCCCCATTACCTGCTCTAAGTGTTAGCATACCTGACTACTACTAACTGTAGGAGTATTGTTGTGAATGAGAGTTGTAGAAACAGGTCGGCTATTTGACATTTCACAGGAACAGGCAGCTAAAACTATGCCCTGTGGTCCTTAGTGCAGTATCTGTATGTGGGCTGGCATCACCTGCACGAGATTTCTCTGTGGCTCCATCAGGGTACAGCAGAAAGGGTCATGCTGACTGCATGCACACTTCAAACAAAGATAAAATAACTTTTTCTTGTGATCATAATGTGTGTTAGTCTGTATCTATGAATTTGAAGGTGAACTGTAGCCTGGAGCTTTCATTTCTTGGGAAAGAAGCCACCTCCACTAGTGTTTAATGGATTGGGACAAGCTCTTAGTGCAGTTGCCTTAGGCCATTGCTTCCCATGCTGCTGTTCTCTCTGCTTGAGCATAATCTTAACACCTTTTGCAGCTGGTGACATGCTTATGTTTGGATATGTTGAGAGGAAGTTTCCTGTATTAAGTGAAAATAAATCTGGACAGGGATCCCAGATTGGGAAAATAATTGTGGAAAAGTTGGATTGTGAAAGCCTCTTTCATTTTTCATAACTTGACAGCGTAATTTTGAGCTCCAGGAAAAAAAAAGATGATACTACTAGAAAAGATCACTGATAGAGAATCCCATAAAGCTGAATGTGAAACACAGGGCCAGCACTACAGTAAAAGCTGAATTTAAATAGAAGAATTTGGTTCTTGTACAAGGTACGAACATAATGGAAAACTTGACCTCTGCTGCAATTCTGTTAAATGTGTCTTCAGTTAAAAAGAAAAAAAAAAGCTGGTGGCAAAAATAGCAAGTGATTGCAGAACCTGAATGAACTGATTTGGGCAAAAATCACTGTGGCACAAACTACCTGGACAATGACACTGAAAATATTTATCCTCGTAGAAGGTGTTACGTAGGTGTCCTCCTTATACCTGCAAGTTAGTTGTCCCCTGTGATGTATGTGTCCATAGGACTTCCCAAAGTGTGGCTTTTAAACTAAATATCTGGAGTTCTTCATTAAACCAGACCAGAAAATATTTGCACAAGGCTGAATGTTTCTACTGGACTAGTTGAAAAGCAAACGTTCTCCTTCTCTGCTGTGAGTCACAGCTAACTGTGTCAGTTGCTTCATCATACATCACCCAAATAGTCTGAAGGCTTAGTCATGTCTGCCTTCCTCTTCTGTGTCAGTGTGTTCTGTGCTGTCTTGCCCTTACTGTGTATGTGCATGATGTAAAATGCTTTTGTGAATTTTGGGGTTAAAAAGTGTGGAATGGCTGAGTGCCTGCCGTTCCCGAAACTTGAATCCACTGGGAATCTTTACTGCATGTTTCATTCTGGCCACCTCTATTGGAAGGGATAGCTCTGAGAAATTTTGCCAAAAGCGACTCATCAGTGGCAAGTATGAGTTGTCACTGGTACAGTAATGCAGAAAGTTCACTGTCTCTTGTGCTTGGCTCTGGTGCATTTTTACAGCAGCATCATGCTGGAAGCCATTAGTAATGTTTGTTTACAGGCTTTCCTGTAGGTTCCATTGAGAAAAGCCAAGAAATCTGCTGGTTCTTCTTAATCAGTAGCTGTTGTTTTCTTGGGACAAAAATTAGTTACATGCATCTTGCCCTGTGAGGCTTGGGACACTTCCCAAGTCATTATTGAGGGGTGTGCAGGTGCGTGGGAGGCTTTGAAATCACCACAGCTAACAATGCCAGCCTGAAAATCATCCCTTGAAGCAACATCAGCTCTAATGGGCTGTGCTCAGCCTTCTCTCATGTTGTGCTCTGAAAACAAAACTAATGCTGCATGCAGATGGTTTTCTAGTGTCGGTGAAATTAAAATGTGTAGGTGAGGCTGAGGTTTGTGCAGTTATGTTTCTCTTCCAAGCAGCTGGCTGGAGTATGCCCAGCTACCTGTGTGGTTTCTTTTTGGGGGTAGAATAAGAACATCAGTCAACTCAGTGACTCAAAACAATTTGTATCAATAAGAAAGCAACAACAGTTAAGCAAACCAACAACCAAAAAGTCAGTTTTTATCTGTTCTTCCTGGTAATGCGGTACCATTTGAGTTGGCACGACAAATTAATTTGTATTATTGTACAAAGAAACTAAGAACAGCTATCTAAAAACCAGTGCATATGTTTGCTATACCTTGAGTTCATTTTCCAGTTAACTTTTGGGGGACTATATCTCTCCCATGCATTTGTAAGTTTGGAGATGCCTCAGTATGCTTAATTCTCTCTGCATGGTTTTTTTCCTGTGTGTGTAAGCAGATAATTGTATGTGGATTTTTGATAGGTCTGCTCTTTCTTCTACTGTCAGAGATGGTGTTGACCAAACAGGAAAATCTGTGTGAAGAAACTAAGGATAAATTCAGGTACTGTGTAGTACATGCAGTCCATTTATGTCCATCTCTCTCACTCTGTGGATCCCTCTCTCTCAAAAAAGATATTGTTGCATCATCCAGAGAGTGAATTTTCTCAGCAAGTTGCTCAAATGAGCTGGGGAGGAAGGGGATCAACAGAACTCAATGCCTACAGTTTACAAACTTTAAGAACTCTTTACTTCAATCATTATGAAGACAAGCTGTAAACCAGTAAACCAAATTGCAGAATCAATTAGATTGGAAAAGATCTCTTAGATAATTGAGTCCAAACTGTGGTAAAAAAAAAAAAAAAAAAAGTGGTCTCCTGTCCTCAATTCATCTTGCCTTTTGATACTGTGCAGTTTGATGTGCTCAGATATTGGTGATTGTTATGGAACAAAGCACTGGAACCCCATCATGGAAATTCTGAAAAGTTATGGACGTGAGTTAAGAAAACTCACTTTAATATCTTGATTCTTTTATTTTTAGAGGCATAAACCCCCATAAACTGACACTACTGGTGTGAAGTCAGTTATGGTAAATAGCTCTTGTAGTGAGGGACTTTTGTAATACAGAAAATCACCATCTCTCAATTTGTGCACATTGCAAAGATGACTTTTTTAGGTACACTAAGGTCTCAAAGAAGGTGAGTTTGCTTAGGTCTTAATGAATTTCATTTACAGAGCATCCCAGTGTCAAGTTCTTGAATTATCCCTTAATTAAAAGATCGTTGCTGTCTTCAATTTGAGACTTTGCAAAGCCAGGTAACAAACTGTTCCTTGCACTGCTCAGCACTCTCACTTGGCTGGCTCTGGGCACGGTGACTGGTTGCTTTAGTTCTCATGAAGTGCCTGTGGAATGGCAGGGCTGCAGGTGGCAGCTGGGAGTGCCAAGGCAGCAAAAGCTGGCTAAGAAATTGGGCTTTGGTTATATGGTCTCTCATCTCTAAAATGCTCTCATTTTTTTTTTTTAATTTTATTTTATTTTTCAGGGAACAACTATTTAGTTTACACAAGTCATTTTTGTACCTGTGTTAATCCCTTTTTCTGCTGTAGGTTTAGATTACTTTGAGGTGTAAGGTCTGAGATTCTGATCTGTTTGTGTTTGGGTGCCTTCACACCTCAAGTTCTGTGACAGCTTTAGCTGGGTCCTTACCTCTGAATTATTACTCTGACCATTTTACTCCTAATATACTGACCACTGAACCCCCAAGGTGGGAAATATGGATTTTAGAGTTATCAGTGCATCAGATGTAGCAGAGCTGCCCCAGGTAGAATCAGGTGAAGTGTGTCCAGTACTGGAAGCAGGTTGGTTAAACCTGTGTGTGCAGGGAAGGTGCTGGGGCAGTTGGGCTGCTGTCAGTACCTGAGCTACTCATTGTTACTAATTTTAGGGTGGACAAAGTTCTAGGACAACAGGAGTTGTGAGTAGAGAGGTAGGGCAGGAAAGGATCGGGAGCAAAAATAGCAAAACCCTTTACTGGGCTGTACTCCTAGCTCTTACCTTCATCAGTCCAGGAGTAACAAAATTCACCTCTTACCTAAGATACATCAGGAAAACTTAGAAAAACAAGTGGATTGACAAAATTACTTTGTCTGATGTTTACCACGGCAGACCTCTGAGCTAGGCTGTTTATCTGAAAATAGGATATTTTTTGTATAGTCTTTAATTTTCTATATGAAATGAAATATTTCCTTATGAAGAGAAGGATAAAACATGGGAATGAATTCAGAACGACCACCTCTGAAAAAATTCAATTGCATTATCAGAAATGAAAATGCCAAGATTTTATACGTGGAAGAAAAGACAAGATAATCCAAAGGGAAACGAGCAGTCTGAAAACTCAACACCATCTAGTCAAAATTGTTGTGTTTTACTTAAATATTTTGATTGATATGAAAATATTAGTATATTGTCTTCTGCCTTAGATTTTTTTTTGTTCAAGATAGTGCATTTCTTCTGGCTTTAAAATATAGCTTTACAGATTTTTTTATTTTAAACCACCTGTTGCCTTGTTTCTACTACCCAGTCAGGAATAGGAGAGGGAAGTAACAAAGCCAAATTAATGCAAGTAGCCAGTATTAAGTACCTTTGAGTATTAGAAATACACTTCTGTCTTCCTTGAGATACAGTAAAACAGATGTTACTAAGTCACATACAGCTTGTCAAAGCATGCAAATAATTGAGCAGCTTTTGTTTAAAGAATGCATGTTACCCCAGACAAAATAAACCCCTGTCAGATTCTTCATCTTCATTTGTCATTAAAAATGTTATTTCCGTGTTGTTCTCTTTTATTGTAAAATAAAAGTAAATCCCCCAGTAAATCCCACCACTCTGTTTGGGCTAGGAAGTGATTCATGTGCCCTGTTTTACCCTGGATACTCCTGACTGTGACCTGTTGGGTGAGGCAACAGCCCCCAGACTGTTACTGCTGGTCTGAGCTGCGCTGGCAGAAACAGAACTTTGAATAAAAAGGCTGTTTTGCAGTCGTGGGAGCAGATCAACAGGTCTGTGAGTGGGTGGGAAGTGGGGTGGGTAGGTGGTTAAGTGCTGGGGCAGTGAGGAGGAGAAGGGTAACTGGTTTCATGGAACAACGTAAGTTCAACTATACCTTTCTAATGCAACCAGTGTTTCTCTGAACAACAATGGAAAGGGTGATATCAGACATGACATGTGAAGTATTTGTCAGTAAAACTTTTACTACAAAGTGTTTTGAAACAGTTGAAAATTTTTAAACCCCCATAAATATATTGGATGTTTCTGGGTAAACTCTGGTGCCAAAGCATGAAACATCTGTATGAGGATCTGACCCTGGAAATGTGAAACAATTGAAGCAAGTGTTGTTTCTAAGGTGTTAACATTTGTGCAGTGCCTGTTGTGGTGGAATTCCTGATTATGAAATACAGACTCTAGAAATTACTGGGGAGCCCAGGTTTGGCATTGTGGTAGAGTTTGATCCTTGTTCCAGCATGGCCAGTTTAAATGTCATCCTGTCAGGTGGATAAATGACATGTGAGCAAGGATTCTGGATACAGAATGTGTGAACATTTACAGAACTAGTGGAAGATCAAGTATTTGATTCTCCCAAGACATTCTGCTAGAGATGAGAGAACGTCTCTTCTCAAATATAGAAAATGAACAACTGAACTAAAACACCTGGAATATTTTTTGCATGTTCAGTCAGATCTAATTGTTACTAAAATAAGCAAGTGCAAAGTGTTTCCAGCAATGAAAAGAACTACCCTGTTGGGCAGGAAGTGGCATTTATTCTTGCTTGTTATTAGGAGGCAAAGATTTGATATTCCTGGTGACTATGAAGATTAAACCAGAGATTTATGTTAATGCAAAGGATTAAAAGAATTTTAATAACACTTATAAAGATGCAAATGTTCGCCTGCATTTTATCTTTTTTGCAGATGAATGTGCCATGAGGGAAATATTGAAGGGGGAGAACACCTCCTCACTCCAAATTGCCACATCTGGTTTAATACTGCTCTCACATGGTCATTAAGTATTAGCTGTTTTCACCAGTGTGTTTTTGAACAGTGGGAGTATGATTAGACTTACTCCTAAGTTAGTTAGGGGGGAATATCAGGAAACGGGAATCACCATCCAGCTTCCAACACATGGTGCCTGTTTAGTGTGTGGCTGCATGCCTTGCAGATTTCAATGAACTGTAAATATTACTTAGTGTATTTTTTTCCTTGCTACTCCCTCACTTTCAGACTTATTTTCTAACCAGCAAAGGGCTTGAAATACTGGCTCCACTGTGGGACTGCCAGCTGCCTTACCCTGGTTTGAAACTCTCCTCCCAGTGCAAACACAGGCCACACCAGCATGGAAAATTCTGTGCTTTATTTGGGCACCCTAACATATTATACATATATGTACATACATTTCGTATGGAGAAATTATAGAAAAAATATGATTTGAAAAAGGAGGCAATTAAGGTGAAGGTGTAAACATCTGTTTATGTTCTATTTTGGGTTTTTTTCCTGCTCTTCAACCACTTGTCCACTAACAGATAAATGTATATAAACGGAAACCACCTGGATTTGTTATACAATTCAACTGATGTGACTGTGGAAATGTCCCAACTCTCAAATCAATACAAATCTTCAAAGGGTTTTGAGTAGTTAAACATCAAGTAATCCATATAGTAGAAGTCGTAGCTCTGTTGTCGTTGGGAAGGAGAGAGCTGTGCAAAATACTGCTGTGTAATTTTCGTGGTGGTTCTTTCTTCATTGGAGTGCCGATCTTTGAACTTGGGGAAAGTCAAATTTTGTGGAGCACCGATTAAGTGCAAGAAAAAGTTTGCATCTTCTTCCATGCTCTCAAATTTCCCCACGAAGTCGTAGTCTATCAAACACGGGCTGCAAAGCCTGTTGACGTGATCCCAGTGTATATCCATACCCACTGGCCTATGGACATCCAGGAGGTACTGAATGAACTCTTTAAACTTGACTCCAGAGCCTGTCCTTAGTGCTTCTTTGGTGGCATTGACCCGGTACCTGGAGATGATGGCTTTTCCAAACACCGGGTGGTAGTAGTTGTTCGGATGCTCAAACTTGTCCCGAAACGCAGACACCAGCTTTTCGAAAGGCTCACGGATAAACAGCATCTTTGTGTAAGTGTTGAGCCTGTGGTAAATTCCCTTGTGATCAAACCCATCCAGCCTTTTTAAGTAGTTCCCGTAGTGCACTGTGTTGTGCTGGATATCTTTTGTGGAAGAAGCCAGGCCATTGAGCACCATGAGCACCCGTTTCCAGTTCGAGCAGCCAGCTTTTGGTACCTCACAGTATAAAACTCTATATTTATCCTCTACAAATATCCTAGAAACATGGTAAGGAGTGATTATTCTTCTGTTATTACTCTTGTATTTTGAGCAGGTTTCCCTCATAATCCGCTTCCTTTCTCCTTGGATCTGATAGAGACTCCTCCACTTGTTGTTGTTTCTGTCCTCAGATTTAAGTGTGGGCAGGTTGAGAACAGAGCCGTTCATGGAAATCAGAATTGGGCTCTTTTTAATTATAAACCTCCTCCTGCGTTTATGGAGCATGATGGATTCAGTTTCTTCACCTTTCTGTTGATCTTTCACAGCAAACATGATGCTGCTTTGCCTTCTGTCTGTGCTTTGAAGCTTAGTGGGCACACTTTCAGATGGCTCTAATGAATCGCTCTGCCTTACTGGTGCTGCTCCATCTGCGGCGTTTTTTCTTAATCTTCTATCCTGGTTATTGCTGGAAACACAGTCCTGATGAGGAAAAAGAGATTAAAGATGTTAGTAAATGAGGGACTGTCACCATTAACAGCTCGCAACAACTTCACGTGGATCTTTTATACACTCTGAGTTCAGCAGATGCATTGCCACAAACCCTCAGCACTGTGCCTGCAGTGTGGTAAGGGCTCTTCTCTTGTCACCTTGTTCTGTGCTCAAAGAAATTCAAAGGCTGAGATGAACCTGAACTGGTAATTTCCAGTTCAGAATTGAATTCAACTGCGTTTTAGGTGGTGCACCCAGACTTTGACAGATACTTTTGTCTTAGACAAGTTGTCCTTGAATTTCTATAAAAGGTATCTGAGTATTTTGAGGACTTGTTTAGTTATTCCAGGCTGCCCCTGTTGCCACACAAATTGAAGGATTTGTTTGTTTGTGTGGCGTTTCCCACCCTGACCCTCCACTTCAGGAGTTCATCTCTGCAGTGAAGGCAGTTTTGCTCAGAGTGAAGCCTGACAGGGAAGGGAGGAGGTTTGTAGGGTTGGTAAGGTGGGGTGAAGATGAAAAGGGAGGAAGAGTAGGCAGAGGGAAGCAGAAAGGACTGCAGCGAGGACTTGGAGGCTTGGCAGGCAAGCAGTGGGTTTTGTGGGAGCAGCATGAAGGGGCACCCCAAAGGGAGGGACAGGAGCCTGGGAGCAGAGCAGCTGAGACTGGATGAGAAGCAGGAAGGGGTGGGAATGAAGCCTGGCTGGGATTAGGTGAGTGAAAGCTGAGCAAGTAAAGCAGGTCAATGGATAAGGGTTTCTGGGACCTGCTCTTTTTCATTAGAGGGATCTTGCTGGTTAATACTTCTTTGGCTTAAAGCCCAGATGTGCTCCATTACTTTCTGCTTCTCAAAGCAGCTGAATTAAATCCTGTCTGGTCTGTGCCTCTAAGACTAAAATTAGGTTCTGGACACTGTTTAACTACATGTCATCCCTGTGTTGAGGACACCTGGGAGCAGAGTGGCATATGAACCACCAGGGATTATTTCAACAGAGGAGCAGATGTAGTTACAGAATGCTTATTGCTGACCCAAAGTACTTAGTGGTTAATTAGAGGTTTTCTAAATTTAAATTTTTGATTTTCAGTCTTCATTTTTTCCCCAAAGTATTTAAAACTGGCTTAAAAAAAGGTACTTTGCAAATTTTAAGGTGTACAGTATGGGGATTAGAAGGGTTATGCTCTTTCAAGGTGGCAGATTAAATCAATTTAATTAATTTTACAGGTCTTTGTTGGCCAAAAAAGCCAATGTTATAGGTAACAAACTTGCTGTCATGGAGGTTATACCTTGTCATATTCTTGTTTAAGGGTCAGACAATGGACAAGCCTCAGAAAAGAGGTTCAATGCTCATTACAAAAAGCACTGGTGACAAAAGAAAAGAAATCAAAATGTATTATTTTGTCATGACTTGCTTCAATTGATAACTTATACAAAACTCAAGCACAACAGATCAGTATTAAACACAAGTTTTAGGGTACTGTTGCAGAATTCAGGCTTCTCATGCTGGCTGCCCTGGTGGTGAAGGTGGTATGTGATGTGCAGACATGATAATTTGTCAGTTGTTGGGAGTGATTACTGTACTCTGCTCTGATCTTCAGACATTGTTTCTGGCAGTCAAAGTGCACGTGCTTGTAAATCCCAGATCTATTTCTAAGTATTACCCTTTGCAGAATGGTTGTAATTCAACCCCACGTTTACTCACGACAGGGCTGATGTTTCAAGCTTATCAAATTCAGGCTTCCTAGAAATGTGGACCTTTAATGATGGCGAACCTGGAGTTTTTGGGAAACTCCAGTGCCATGATTTGAATGTCTTCTGTGGGAAGGCCAGGCTGGAGCTGCAGAGATGGGGAGGTGTCGATCACATCCCATTGACTGAGCAGGCCGTGGCACTTGGGGAAGGACTGGCAGCTGCACAGTTTTCCTCTGCCCTTTAACTGTGAAATCGTGGCAGCTGCTCAGTGCTGACAGCCACTAGATGGGGGAATTTCACCAGGATTCTTCTTGAGCCTCTCAAGACGTTCATTTGATCAGTACCATTTCATACAGAATATTATTATTTGCAAAGTTTACAGTATCTTTTAGCAATATTCAGCCTAGGGGAAAAAAAAAGTATAAAACTGAAGTTGTGTAGCTTATCAAATTCATATTTGAAAAGGAAAATTTGCATTCCATGGCAAAGCTTTTGATGCATCTTTCCTTCTCAGTGCTTAATCTCTGATGTAATGGCCTTATCTGAGCCATCTCTACCTACTCCATACTTGGAATATGGATACAGTTTTCCTTATGTACTTCTGAAAACTTACTTTTTTTGGTTGCTGGAATCCCATGTTATATTTTATCCCTAAACAAAGAAAGAAAGTAAAGTAATTATTTAGAAATAAAAAAACCCCAGTAGCTTCTTTTTCTGCTAGACTGATACCAGTGTGTCCTCTGGTAGCTAAAAGGAAAACAGGAACAAGTTTTGTTAGTGCAACGATAAACAGACCAATGGTGAATCATAACTGATGTATATTTCATAGTAACATTACTCCTTGGAAGGCCTCTTTATTTACAGATGTCATAAAACATGTGAAATGCAGTGAATGTCTCTATGTCCCTCTTACAGATGGTGAGACTGAGATGGAGAAAAGTGATTACTAAACCCCAGTTCAAAGGCCAGTTGCAGAACAAGAAAGCCATGATTCCAGATTAGAGCCCTAAAAAAAGGGCTGTTCTTTGTGTATTTGCAAGAGTAAATGTATGGTTTCTCCCCCTGCAACTTTGGAGGGTATGGTGATTAATCACAGTGACATGGAGCACTCTCCTCTGCTGTGAAACCACAGCAGCACACGGTGGAGTTGTGTACAATGAGGCAATGTTTGCAGACTTTTGGAGAGACAAACAATACAGAATTGTGTTCTGTCTAATCTTCTGGCTTTCACAGTGATGTTTACCTGAAAATAGAATAATAAAGATGTGAAAATCCTAGATGACAGCTTTAGCAGGTGTGTAGGACCTCTTTACTGTTCCTAACCTTGCTAAGTATAACTTGATAATGCAGGAATGCATAATGGAAAACACAATTATGAAATTTGTTTGGGGCTTTCCAGCTGATAAAACTGTTATCATCACTGTCACTGTTGCTTGAAAACCTCAGTTTAATAACTCTGGAGAATCCACAGCCTTTTGGACTTGTTACAGGTAAAGGTAACGAGTGTAGGATGAAGTAAAAGCACCACTGGGATGGCTCAGTCCCCTCAGGTTGATTTTTGTGGTACTAGGAGAGCTCTCACAAACACCTTGCAGGACAGTTCACATTGCAGTAAAGTAGCTTAGGTGATCAGTCACACTTTGCCTTTAAAATCAGATCTACAAACTGGTATTTGTAGTAGAGCCCAAGTAAAATTGCTGTGGTTATTACTGTGCTCTAAGAGCTCATTGAACTGTGTTCATGATGGTTTTGGTTCATGTTTGAGCTTTAACTCCACTGCAGCAATTTGTTAGCAATAAACTCAAGTGAAGGTGGTGTGGGATATTGTGATTCTATGCCTACTAGAAGTAAAGGGCATATTATTTTTACTTTATCAGAAATGAGTTCTAGACATCTTGCAGAAGGAGTCTTTAGCCTTCTCCTGGCTGCTTCCCAGAAGTGTTGAGCTGTAAATTAAAGTAGGGAGTTATATACTAAATAGAGCTGGCCTATAGCATCCTTCTGTGGGCTCTGGGGGATTCAAACTGATTCTTTTGCACCAGACTTCAGGAGATGTTACTGAGCTGTTGTCCAGTTCCTGATGTGATCAGGGAAAACCCCCACATTTACTCCTCTGTTGTGTAATATGTTACAGAGCAATGCAGGACAGGAAACTGCTGTCCAAAAAAACCCATCAAAACCTGAGCACAGCACTCTGAAAGCACTGATATTAGAGCGAGGGTGATCTGTTTATACCATGAGAACAGTGTATTTTCCAGCAGATGTAACCCCTTCTGTCCTGCTAACCCTAAGGGCGTAATTTTAAGCCATTTGAGGTGCTTGGTCTTTGCTCTAAGGCATCATTAATTCACTGGAGTAGTTGCTTAACTCATAAGATAGGGAAGTTCCACAACTCTGTTCCCTTTCCAAAAGCATTTTGAGCTTTTTGCAGCTGGAAACAGAAACGGGTGGGGAAAGACTTTTGGTCACTTCTCAGAAAACAGCAAGTACCTTGGATGGAATCAGCTGCAAATATTGGAGCACTTGCTGTGTCCAAATTATACCATAAAAGTTAGGGTTAGTTTTTTGCAGTTGTGGTAATTTGTCCTGACTTTAGGGGAGCTGTGATACCTTGTAGCAAATCCACACACTTTGTGCAATAATGTTAGATTTGGTATGTTTCTGACCAAGAACTGTTAAAAAAATCCCACAAAACTGCAAAGAACAGGCATGAGACCCAGCTATTTTGTGGTTAATTTTGACTGATTATGTTTTTGGAGTAGTGTTTCACAGAGGTAATTTTTTTGAGAGACTAATACTTTCTATTGATATGCACTGCTTTAAAAAAAATTAAAAAGAAATGCTAGTAGGAGTTGAGTAAATATTTAAAAAGATGTTTTTTTCATTTACTGGCTTTAAGATGTAATCAGAACAATAATTCATGCTTAATGTAAATGTTTGGGGAAGCACTTGCCAATCTCTCCAATGTTTTCTGAATTTGTGACATCTAAATTTGGCTTCTTTTAGCTGTCTTTCTCATGATACAGTCTGTCACTTCAGATTTAAATCTACATGAAAAAACCCTCTGAAGTGCAGTGAACTTGGGGAAGTTAGATTGCACTGTATTAATCAAAATCTAAATTTAATGTTATACTACATGTTTACTATCCACGTTTCTTACCACAATGCTATTGCCAAAACGGGAATATTTTTGGCCCTAAATTAACCACTGGTTTCTGCTGCACCCAGCTGCAGGCACTGATTCATAAATGTTTGGTGCCAGACATGAGGATGACCATCTCAGGGCTGCTCAAAGACAGAGAGAAGAGCTGAGAGACAGGCTCGTTCTATCAGTTGTGTGTCTTTTACATTGATTTTCACGGTGTTCTTTTCTCCTCCCCTTGTGTGACCATGATTTTCCAGACCCGAGCCTGACCTGTATTTTATATCTGCTTTTGTTTCTCATGAAATATGAGCTTCGTGCTCCATTCAGTCCTACCATGCAGTGAAACCCACTGTGAGCTTTTCTTTTTTTTCTCTTTTCCAAATGCTACTAGAAACACAATAAAATGGCCTTTATCTTCCCTGTGTAATGTTATTTAGTTTTACCTCTCTGCCTTCTCCTGTCTCTGCTTCAAGACCTAATTTTGTTTTGCCTCTGGTGTTTTTCTCTGTTTTGAGACTCAACTACAGCCGAAATATTTTTTCCTAAAAATGATAACTTCAAGTCTGCCTCTGCAACTCAGCCCTTACTGGGCTTCTGTACACAGTGTGCACTTGTTTGCTTCATCTGAATGGATTTGTGAAACGTCCTCTGGGAGGGCTCTTTCAGTCATTTCATGTGTCAATTGTCCTCTCCACACACGCCTCAGTGTTAGGTCTTTACTCAGAGACAACAACATGGACTTAATTGCAGAATTAGTAATAGGGTAGTACTCAGAATTCTGACAAGCATGAAAACAGTCTAGTTTGAAAAGGATTTCCCCCAAAATACTGCTCAGATAATTCTTTTCCAGGTGTGGTTTTGTTTGTTTGTTTGTTTTTTTGTGTTTTTTTGGTGTTTTTTTTTTGGTGTGTGTGTGTGTTTTGTTTTGGGTTTTTTGTGTAATTTAAAATGATCTCTTAGCTTGTACAGTATAAAGGACATGCCCACATCTGGTCATCTGATCCTAACTTACTCCGGTGTCCACTTGTTTACACCTTTGAATTAAATTACTCATTAAAGAAACTTATTTATTTTAAAGATTGCTACCTTGTATAAATTATTTGGTTTTACTTACATTTTAAATGCAGATGTAATGTACACATTTGGAACACTTTTGAAATATATGAACCTCTAAAATGAAAGCATTTCTTTTTTAAAAATTGAGGCCTTACTAATAGCACAGACTTTACATGTGTGTATGTTTTAATTATTTGATATGTACATGTTCTTCTTCTAACTTAAATTTGTAGTTTATTTCATTAGGAAAAATGCTGTCAGAAGTTCCATCAAAGCTACACACCCAGTATCTCATTTTAATACAGACCAATTAATGAGGCCAAGTAAAGAAGAGGTAGCAAAGCAGTAGCACGTCAGAAACTGCATCAGGAGAGAAGCAAAGCTGTGCAGTGAATCTGTACAATCTGATTTCTCCCCAGTGAGGCTGTGGGTGTGTGGTGTCACCTCCCACAGGTGGATAAACTCCTACAGGGAATGCTTTGCTTAAGTGATGCACCTCGAGCCCTTGTCAAAGGCAGGATTGAGGGTTATTTCCTCTGCACAGAGCAGAAAAGGTGGAATGTTTCTGTGGCTCCTTCCCAGGCTCCAAAGTAGCCCTCTGGAACTCTGAGTAGTTAAGTGTGACTCTCTGATAAAGAGCTTCTTTCCCCCCTATTTTGGGAAGGCGTAAGAAGTTTGCCAAGCTGCCAAGGATTGGAATTTTTAGTCTCTTTGAGCCTTCTTTCATGGGTGAGTTCCTTTTGTAAATCAGGTAACACATTCTTCCTGAGTTCTTAGCTTTTTGTTTCAATCCTACCATTGCCAAGCCTGCGACTTCTAATAGTTTAAATGCAATCTATTTGAGGAAGTTTGAACCCTGACTCGTGGCTTATTCTAAAGCAGTTGTGCTGGAGCACTTCCCAGGAAGATAGCCTCGTTTTCCCCTCTCCTGTGCTCGCATTGTGCTAACACACAATTGCTTCCTATTGATCCTGTGCTTTTCAATCCAAGTCAGCTTCAGAGGGGCGACTTTGGAGCTCAGTGAAACCATGGGTGTCATCCCTGAACCAGGCAAATCTGTGGTTCCACCATGCCACAGGCAGCAGGCACTGCAGCCTCGTGCTGCTGCACTTGTGTGGTGGGATGCCTGTGGTGGTGGCAGCTTGTGTGCACTTCAGTTGATTAAAACACGATTACTCTGGCTTTTTGTAACTGAAATGACTTTCCATCTTAATGAAGCAAGGGAGTCTCTGGACAGAAGTACTGTGTGTGGGGAGGGCAGTGCAATTCTGAAGGGCACACCCTGGAAATAATTAAAAACATTCGGTTAATCCACCAGTTTGAACAAGAAAAAATTATAAATCGGGAAGCCAGAGATCAGTACACACATTAAGTGACTTTTAATATTTGCCACTTGAGGACTTCCATACTGTCAAAAACTTGGTATTCCCAGTTGGTTTGTGGTCCCAGAAGCCAATCCTGTGAGTTTGGGATGGAGCAGAATTGCACAGAGCCATCATTCTGCAGCACAGCGCTGTCTGTGGCTGCTGCCATGATGTCACTGCTTCCCCCTTGATTCCCCAGTTAACTCCCCTGGAGCCCAATGCTCTTGGTGCAGTGTCCTTGGTGACATTTTAACTCAGGCCATCCTTCACACATGGCTTTCTTTGCCTTTTCTAGTAAGGGATTTTTGGAGTAAAAGATCAGAGTATGGAGCTGGGTCCTCACTGTTTCTGAATAGGGGTGCCACCTGAGGATAATGTTTATACCTACACTGTGTTTCTCAGACAAAATACCCAAGCTGTCTTCCTGCTGCTGTTTTCCCCTCATAAAGGCTTTGTATCTTTTGGACAACTTGCCTTATGCCTGTGTTGCTGTACATTTGTGTTGTGTACTAGTCAGAAATACCATCTCCTGAAACCTCTGTTTATTCTTCTGTTATCCTAAACACAGCTTCATGTGAGAAATAATGGTTTTGATATGGTTTACTTTGCAAATTTTATGATTAACCAAGGTGAAACCAAGGAGAGAAACAGAAACAGAAACTCCTTTTGAATCTAAATCCAGTTAAAGTGTTGCTGTGTCATCCTGGTAAGTCCTATGTAGCTGCAGTGACGTTAGTAGCTGAGTATTGTCTGCAACTGTGGAGTTGGTTTTGTCCAGAAAATTATAAATTTACATCCAGGCTTCGTGAAGAGGCTTTCTGTTATCTGTCCTCTACTGTGGTGTTGAGATTGGAAGTTGTTTGAAGACTAGATTATTTTATTAATTGGAATTTGGAAACCCTGATACTTCTCTGACTTGCAACATGCTAACGGCACAAGTTTATGAACCCTTAGAGAGAAACACTTACTACTGTGTTTTTTTCCAAAAGATCTGATGTTCTAATATAAGCTGAATCCATCTCCTTGTCTAAATAATCCTGTGATTTAACTTGGGCTGTTTCTGTGGTACCTGATAAAGGAAAGGGTCCCTTTGTATTCAGGCTTAATTGAAAGAACAGGAAGAGCTGTTTGTGAATTTATTATGAGGAAGGTATGACTACTTGTTTACTTTGTCTTCTTTGCTATTTAGCCTTACTAATTAGAACTTGCCATTTTCTGACTTTATAGAATTCTTATCGAATATAAATTAAGAAGGAGGAAAAGTCAAGCCTGTGCATTCCCCACTCCTTCTGTGGACCTATCCCTGGGAATACTGTTAATTAGCTTCATTAGCTTTCAGGCACTGTCAGCAGTTACTTGCAATTTCTACTTAATACCTTTCAGTTATTCTTCATTCTCATATTTAATATTTGCATATTGCCTTCGTAGCATGACTTTGGCAAGGACATTACACTTTTTCAGATTTATTAAAAAGTAAAAGCTCAGGTTTAAAATACAGCACTGCATTTATATTTAGTAGCCTGTGAGAGCTATTCAGGTAACCAGAGGAGTTTCAGTGAATTTCAAGCAAGCACTTAATGGAATTTGACTTCGTGTATCTAGTTAGAATAGCTCACCTAGAACCCCAGAAATGTTTCAGGACATTGTGCAAGTAGGACATGAAAACTTCAGTGCTTTTTCTATTGGAGGGGAGACAAAGTAATACAGGTAGAATTTTGGGCTGCTTTCATGTCACTCTGTAGAGATGTTTCTTTGGGAAAGAAAGCACAAATGGAGAGAGAGAAGGCTGCAGGCAAAATTTAAAAAGTAGATCTACACAGACATGCCCCTGAGTGCTGAAGTTCACTGCTTTGATAGATTGACTGCAGATCAAATGACACAGATGTGTATCCAAATGTTGTATATTGTTATGCTACAATCAATTAGCTGGAACTGATAGAGTTTCCTTTTCTCCTGTTCTCATAGTTAATTATTGACAAATCTTCTAGTGTAAGAGATCAATATGGATCATTAAAAAAAAAAAAGAGTAATGCCTACAACCCAGCTACACAACTAGGTGCAGAAGGGGTGATAAGTGGGCAGACTTTGATTCATGACCTGTGAGAAACAAGCAGTTCTTGGAAAGTGAGATGTAAGGGGTTGAGCTCTTTGCCAGGCCTTTTATTCCTGAGCTACTGGAGAGCAGCGGTGATTTGCTGTTAGTCATTTCTCACTGGCTCTACTCTGCTTCTTTGTGGAGGGTTTTCTTGTTAAGGAGCTCACCTGTACTCCTTCAGCCAGATTTTAGTGACTGATGGGTAGAACAATTTGCTTGCATAAGAATAATGTTTTGAATTGAATTTCATATCAGTAAGAATAAGGGGGAAACAGCTCTCCTCAAAAACTGAGAGCTAACAAGGATTCAGGTGACATTATTGGTACCCAAGACTTGTCCTGAGCTGGCAACCCAGGTAGGAAGAGTCAAAGTGCTTGTCTAGAGCTCTAGTGAGCTTGATATTTGTTAAAGTTAAGTGCAGACCATTTTAAGATGTCCTCATACTTCTGAAACTCAGAATTTCTCCATCAGTGGCAGCTTTATATTCGTGTTTTCTCCTTGGCTATGTAAATGACAATGAAAACTGGCAATGGGTCACCTGGAAAGTCTAAAATGAACGTGCCTTGCTGAGGGCACTTAATGCTTCACGTGGTGTGTGTCTGTCTGGTAGGTTCAGGTTGCTTATAGGACATATGGATCGATCTTAGCAAAGAGCATGTGAGCATTGTCAGACAGTTCAGCAGGAGTGGGATTTGGAGGACCTTTACTCTATCAACTGCTGCTCACAACTCTTATCATTAGAAACTGGGCATCCCAGGGTCCGATCCATCTGCAGCTTGCTATTGGCATTGAAGGGAGACCTTTGGTGCCTCTCCCCCTACACACTTCCCAGCACAGCTCTTCATCTCCATTCCAGCATTATTTTTCTACCCCCATCTGGCTGCAAATCCTTTAGAGTCGGTGAGCACAGGGAGCTGCTGCTAAAGGAAATGGCTTTCCTCTCTCCACAGCCCTCTGTGGGGACTGATGACTGTTTCTGCATCTACACACCTGGATGAGCTACACTGGTCTTCTAAAGAGGTCACACCTGCTATGGCAGGGAGAAAAGGCAGGTATTCACCATCTGCTCACTGTTCCCTGTTTCCTACAGCTGCTCCTTCTTCTGCTGCAGGAGCCAGAGGGCTCTGGTGTAGCTGCCTCTCTCTGTCACTCTGAACCATCAGTGGTACCCGAAGTGAGGATCCCTCTGCCACTGCCACTTTATGGACACACCTGCATTTTTCACTCCCACATAACAGCACTTGCTCACTTTTTTAGTACCCCAGTGTAGATTGGTGCATCAGCCCAAGGAGGGGCTGTATGAATTGAGAGATGGAATTGTTTACATCTACCTTGACAATGCAAATTTGGGATACAGTTGCTATGACAATTGAATCATCTGATTTTGTGCATACAAACAGTGAGTAGCCAATTGGTTGCTGAATACGGTTAGCTAGGAATGGAACTTTTATTTAGCTGGTGCAAGAGTGTGAATGTACCTGATTTTATTGACAGCTTTTCTATGCCAATTGTTGTTCAGAGCATTTCAATATAACCATGATTCACTCAGTACCTTGCATACAGTTATATACAATTTACTCTCTGTTATGCACCGGCTAAAGGAGGTCTGAAAAAATCTGCCCCTCTATTTCAGTCTTCAGAGACAGGGTCTGACAGGTGGAGCTATTTCCTGACCACACCACTGACTGGGTGTGTGGCTTACACAGTGGAATTCAGTGTTGTCACTTGTTTTGCTGCCTCTGCTCCAGTGCTGATTAAACCCCAGGACTGCAGAAAATTGTGCCAATACAGGCCTTTACCTGTCTGGCTCTTTGTTTCATGTGGGATGCAACTCTTGCTTCAGATGTGGACTCCTTGCTGAGCTACTTTAAATCTTGTTGGGTTTTAGCTGAGGATGCAGGTTATACCCTATGTGTAAACACCTACTTTTAAATTAGAGTAGCATGTGCAACTCTACTAGGTAGCCTCTAAGTCTCAGTCTTCTGTGTTTATCTGAGTTACTTATTAATAAAGATATTTCCTGTGACAAGTCAAATAATTTCAGTCTTTATTTCCACTTTCAATGTTATGTTAAAAGCATTTGAAGTCATCACTTCACTGTAACTGCTGGTTTCTGCTACATGTAAAGTGAATAGTGTTCATCAGAAACAAACCTTTTAGTATTTGCAAATCCCATTTGGTGGTCTTCTCATGGTCTTAGAGTTCATCCATTGGGGGAGAAAGAAAAGAATTTATGTTTTAACTCCACTGAGTTCCCTACAGTTCTGTTACTCATTGTTCAGAAATAGAATATTTAGAACCTTTGAACTCCACTGTCTGAAGACTTGCTACTCTGAGAATTGGAATTGGAAGCATGGCTTTAAAAACCCCTTTATTACAGTATTAGAACTGCAGCTTCTATTTAAGCAATAGTTATTTGTGGCTATATAGCACCGTTTTTTCAACTATGAAAAATTTGGCATTTACTTCAGTGGGTACAGGATCAGCTCCTCAGTGAGCAAGTAGTGACACATGATTGATTTTAACAAGTGATGGTAAACTGCTCTGCTCATCTCTTTACTCATCTGCAACTTCTCACTGTACTTGTGCTAAAAAATACTTGGAATAGAGTTTTGGTCACGCTTTTTCATTTCTTTGTGTCTCTGCCTCAAGAAAAACTAAAACCACCAGGAACACGCATGGAAAAGAATATCACTACTTCACAAACTCTCGCTGTTTTCCAACCTTTTCTCCTTGCATAGAAAGGGACAGCATTTATAAAACTGTCATAAAGCCCTGTAGGAAAAAAACTGTAATTATCCAAAAAGTGAAGATGTCAAAAAACAGAAGGACTAAGTCAGAAATAAAAATGTTTTGCATCTTTCTTTAGAATGAATTTAAATGTCTCTGTTTCCTCATGCAAATCCAGCTTTGCTGCTTTTTACCCCTTTTAGATTTTCTTATTTTCTTTTTCTTCTGAAGGCGACTCAGGCCTTCTGGCAGGAGTTGTGTTTATGCTTTTCAAGCAGCCTCAGATTCTGTTTTCACAGATGCTCAAAACTTTCCTTGGTGAAGCTGAAACGAACTCAGACTTGCAGAGGCACAGCACATGCAATTTCAGATAGCTTTTCTCTGCTTTTTGCTACACAGGACAAAAAGATTCCATTTATTTGGAGAAAATGCACAGTAGCATGGCCTCGAATCCCTTCCCATAAATCCTTGTGCATTTGGTTTGCTTGCACAGAAATGAAATCCTTCAGAGCATATTCCTCAGAGAATCTCTCATGCCAGTTACTCAGAGGAACTCAAGAAACCTGCATTTTCACTTGCACGTTTTCTGTGTGGTGCAGGGCTGATAATCCTATAAGAAGACCTTACATTAATAAAATAGAATAATTTAAATTGTAGTAAGCTTGATCTGATCTCAGTTCATTACCTCTTAAGTGGAGCTAGGGATTCAAATTTTGCTTATAAACAAATGAGCCTCTCAATCGACGTAATTTTCCCCTTTTTTTTCCCCATTAAGGAAAGTGGTAATTGCCAATCTACTGACAGCAAGTGCTAGGAGAAGCAGTGTGAGTGATTTCCTTGATGACTGTCAAGATCCTTCAGATCGGGCTTTCAAACTACATTTGTAATAAAAGAAATACACTGTGGGAAAGTTTGGCAGTGTGTTCTTCAGCCAGTTTGTTGTCTTGCTGAGGTACTGAGCTGGTACTCAGTTCCAGTCTGGTAGCGGTCTATTATGCTTGGGGAGCTTGCTGAAAGACTTAAATGACTCATTGCATTCTTTATTTTGACAGAGAAGCTGTAATATCCTAAAAGTTTAGATATAGGACCTCTGGTATAGAGTCTGGCTGTATTTTTGCAACACTGGGTCCTCAAGAGATCTTTTCTGTAGGGCCTAATTTTGGACTTTATAATGGTGTGTTTTGTGAGAAAACCATTCTGTCAAATCACAGGTCAGCAGATACTGTCTTGAAGTGAATTAATAGAAGAAACATTTTGAAGTAATCTACTGTTAGTAACTGGCTGTGTATGGGTCAGGCAATTTCAGAGATTGTTACTGTTGCTGAATGTGTTTTAAATGCACTTAATTTTCCAGAGTTTGCAATGTGGGAAGTTTCAAAGCCCATATAATGAAAAGTTATGAGCTTGACTTGGTCTGCAGGTTTGGGTTCATCACTCATTCCCTGCCTCTGTGTCCCCAGCTACAAAACAGGGAGAATGTGCCCTCCTCAGAGTAGTGCAGTGCATGTTACCTGATTAGCCAGGAACAGAAGGGCTTGGTGCTCTGTAAACATTGGAATAGTGGTCTCCTTAATTCAGAATTAAACTGCTGATCCCAAGCAGTGCTTTTGAACAAAGAATTCCCCCCCCCTCAACTTCTGCCCCAAAGGATTTTGTGGCACAACCATTTTGTGTCACCTTGTTTATCCTGGAATTTCCTCCAAATTCCGCCTGTGTTTGTATGTTAATGTTGATGGACATATTGTTGGCACAGACATTTTCCCAGTGCTCTTACTGTGCATGCTCCTTTGATGGGATAGATTTTCAAATATTATCCAGTTGTTTGGCCTCACATTCTATCCCCAGAGTGTCACAGGGAATAACTAATGTACAGAGTAGAAATATTCTTTGTGAAAGTTAGATTTGTGTATATATGAACCACTTGTGTGATTTCTAAGTGGGGGGTTGTAAATTTTATTTGGTTCTACTGAGTATTTCAGACTAATTTGGATGTGGATAGGATATGTGGCTATTATCTCAAGTAGTTTTAATGTTCTTTTGAAATATTACTTTCTGGTTATATTTTCAAAATCTGCATAATTAACACTGTTTAAAGTAAGTGTGTTCCTGTAAATTTTAGTTGTGATTTCACCTTTGTCAGTAAAATAATGCGAAGAAATTCCTCCCTGTTATATTTAAAACTAGCTGTAGTATCTCTGTTTAAAGCATAGTCCTCTCTGAGCCCTCCAAAAGGAATGAGTCTGTTTTACTGCTTTGCACAAATTCTCCCTTATTCTCAGGATTCTCTTTCCTCTCTGTCAACACCCTAAAGGCATTACAATAGCCAAAATGAATTTATGCAAACATCTTAAGAGAAAAGAAGTGCCTATTAGGATTTCTAATGTTTTGAATGTTTTTCTCCCTTCCCTTATCTGTATGTGGCTTTGTTTAAGCAATAAACTTATAAATAATTAGAAATCCAGATTGGGATTTCTTTTGCCTTAAATCTACACAGGGACTGAGGAACCCTGATTCACTTGTTATTGAATTAGAGAATTATTGAATGCTAAACTAAAGTAATACAAAACCCCTGGGTCAGGTGAAGAATGCCATTTGTTTTAATGGGATTTAATTATATTCATCTATATTTAATTTTTTCCTCAACACAAATAAATATCCAGACACTCATGACATGTGAAATGCTGCTACTAGTTCAAAAATATTGAATAAAAATTTCCTCCTTCTATACCTTTATTGAAACTGAGAGACATAATAATGAACACATCATATCCTATATTTTTATAGGAATACTGTGATTTCATTCCAAGTAAAAGTTATCTTAAATGAAATAAAAGTCCGTGTTGTGTTTCAGACAGGAAGTTGCAGCACTGAGAAGCCACATCTTGTTAAACACAATTTAATAAGAGCAGAAAATATTTTAGTTGATTTTTATTGTCCAAATTCAGAAGCAAAAATAGATAAGGTACACTTAGGGCAAAAAGCACAACGTGGAAATTGCAGTGTCTTTCTCTCTCGCTCTCTTTCTCTCTAGCTGAAGCTGGAGAAACACATGAAAGACTTTTGGTTTTGAGATTTCATATTAAAAGAAGATATTCTTGTAGAACCTTGTGGAGTTGATAACTGGGTTATGCAGTGAAAGCTGAAGCAGCCAGGTTTTCATGTGGCTCACTGCTGGTCCAGCAGCACCCCGGCTCTCACCAGCACTGGTGATGCTTCAGAGCAGCAGGGCCGTGGGGACGTCAGGCTTGTGACACTCCTGTCATGGACTGTTAGTTTCCCATTGATCTTTACAAGAACTGTAGAATCATTTAGGTTGGAAAAGTCCTTTGCAATCACTGAGTCCAACCATTAACCCACCACTGCCCTCCCACCACTAACCACGTCCATAACTGCCTGTCCTTTAAATACCTCCCTGAAATCTGTGAGCCTATAACTCTGTTAAAAAGCATGTAATTGGATAGATATTGAAAGGAAAATCCTGGTGATGGCTCTACAGAACCAATAAAACTGCCTTTATGAGCCTTTATGGAAGTTTTTATTGCTCAGAGGGTCTTAGTCTCGGCAGGCAGCGAACCACATTTAGACGCTTCAAACCTGTTTCTCACAGTCGTCTCCAGAAAGCTGTTGCCCCAGCACTTACAGCACTTCACTCCTGTGAACATATTTATTTTCTCTTCTAAATTTCTGCCCAGTAAAGTCAAAATACAAAATGTTAAACATATGCACCTGCTCTTAAGTGTTGCTATCGAGTGAAGAGGTCAGTGATGACTCCTGGAAAAGGAACAAGTTTCTTTGTTTCCAGTACTACGGTAGCTAAGACAGTAAACATTAATTTTCATTAAGCACTTTGCTATAAATCTCAGTTTAATATCTGTTTCAGATGTTCTAGATAAATCCTTAACCTTTCAGTTGTTCTCTCTTGTAATCTTGTATCGCTGATGAATCTTGGCAGTGACAAATGGCACTGTTAGACCCTGAAACTACTTCTATTCATGTTCTTCCTCTTGTCTTTTCTTTAGAGAAAGGGGAAAGGGACAGGCCAGGGAGAACTGTTTCAATACTAATGCCCATAAACAGCATCCTTCTTTTCTTTCTTTTCCTCCCCTTCCTCAGACTCTGAGCCTGACTGCAAAAACTAGAAGTTGCTTTCATAAAAAGAAATAAAGTAATCGGTACATTGAATGGTAGAAAGAATTTGCTTGCCTTGGTAGCAAATTAAGCAATGTTGGGTATCAATTAGTGATTCACAGCCTTCCAGATCACTTAGTTCCACCAACAAAGCCTGTAAAATTCTGAAGTAGGTGGGCTGTCTCCTGAAGAAGGAACTACCACCTGCCAGTGAGATCACCTGCAATGAGATTATGTATTTTTGCAATAAATTGCCTGAGAGTAGAGCCAGTAAAATGAAAAAGTGATGCACACCTTCTTCTAGCAACCAGAAACTCCAGAAATCTGCTCCTTTTTGTCACACAGGTCCAGGATCTTTTAGAGAGTTACCAATTGTACTGCTGGACAGAGAACAGTTGTCCTATAGGAGGGAGGTAACAGATGCTGTGTAAGTGGCTCATTTGATTTGGATGGAAATTCACTTGAACACTGAAACTTTTGGGTCAGCCCCAAATTTACCACCACCTGACGGGAAGATTTGCAGACAGGTACAATAACAATTCAAATTTATGGATAGTGTTATTCCAGGTGTCAGACTACAAAGGCACAGGTAGCTAAGCCACAAACCTGTCTTCCCAAGGACAAAGCAAAAAACTTCCTGTACTGCTTTTTTCAGTTCTAGATCCAGGTGAAAACTGGATTTTGATTCAAGATTAGAGTGTGACTTTTCATGAAATCAAAACACCACATTAATTTAAAAAACTCTCATTTTGGGAATATTCAATTTCTTTTACAGTGGTATTTTCTACAATGTATTTTTATGACTATCAGAAGCATCAGTCATAACATGTTTAACCTCCCCCATCAACCAATCCCTCACTTCATGCAATATGAAATGTTTTAATTTTAAATTTTAATCTTGTGTGTTTTCTGTCATGAAGAAAACAGTGCAGACAACTTAAAAAACCAAAGTTAACGTCAACTCCTACGCAATGTAACAATTTTGCAGTTAACACTATTATTAAAGTGTCATGAAAGAACATAAAACTGTTAGATATGATATTAACACCTTTTTTTTTATGTTATCTGATAGGAAAATTTTTGGTTGGCATAATGGGAGATAAATTTCACAACCTGGGTTTCATGTGAAAATTATTCCCTTGTGCCACGTCTGCTGTAGTGAGGGGAGGCACTGCTGAGGTTTCTGGCCTGAGTAGGCTGAGCCCGGAGCTGTTTGCTCTGCAGATGGATCAGGGAGAGCTTGGGCCACTGCCCAGCACTGCCCTGTTATCCACAGGAGCTCCCTGGAGGGCCAGAGCTCACCTGGAGCAGACCAGCACAGGGACCTTTTTGGATACTACATCACCCCAGGATGTTTTGAAACAGATGTGAAAGTCAGTGAAGAAAAAGGTAACACGGAACAGGGCAAAGAAGAGGCTCTGCCTTCTGAAGAGAGAGGTGTTTACAGCTCCAGGCATGTTTACAAGAGCTGAGTTCACTCCACACCTAAGACCTGGCTCAGCCCCTAAAGTTCCATGATACTACCAGCTCAATCTTGTTTCAGGTTATTGGTTTAGTGGGAATAATCTTTCTTAACAAGCTCTCAAGGGTGCCACAGAACTGTATTAATATTAAGCAAAGAGCCTGGAAATTCTCCATCACAATGTGGAATGTAACAGTAAGGATAAGGTTTTAATAGAATGCTTTCACTTGTCACAAAAAATTGATTAATTCTGTCCTGTCTCTTTGAACAACTGCAATGTTTTTTGTGCTATTTGTTAATATATTTAGATTAGATGCTAAAGTGAAAGCCTAAACACGCTGTCATCTTCAGACACACTCAGGCAATTAGAGTGCAGCTTGTGTTATTGTTTTATAATTCGAGCCTAGTGAAGTCATAAATTAAGAAGCTCATTAAATTTTCAATTGCATTAATAGGAAAATTCAACTTATTAAATTCTTTGGTAAGGCCTAATAACAAACCATCGAAAATGCACCTTTATTTTTTTTTCTCTATCTTAGTCAATCCTCATGGCCCAGATGACCTTCCCTACCTTTAATGCAGGAAAAAGAAGGCGCTGGAACATAAACTGTGAAAGATCCTCTCTCTTACACGGAGTTTCACACTGATCCCCTTTGTCACATTTGAAAGAACCTCTGAACAGGTTCCCTGTCTGCCAGCCTGCCCCATCAGCAGCTGCAGGGCTCTCAGCAGTGAGGTGCCAACATCTCCGTGCCCTGAGCCCGGCACTGCCTCGTTCTAGCAGCATTATCAAATAAAGACTGAGAACACTGGTTTTATTTGGCAGTGCGTGGCACAATTTGATGCTATGGGTTGAGCTATTTTAAAAAAGGAGGTGTTAAAAAGATCTCTGTTTTCACTGTGATTGGAAATAGTAAGTGTGTGTATTTAATGAACCTTGCAAATATGAAACTGCTCAGTGGGCTAAGTCTGTCCTGGCAGAAATGGCTTCATATCCATTAATGTCACAGTGACTGGATTCACAGTTGTGGGGAATTTCCTTACTTCATGAAGCTTTTTTTTTTTTTTTTTTAACACCCAATTATGTATTTTTTTTCCACTGTGTGTATGTTCATGTTATAACAGTACAAGGAGTACAAAAAATCTTCCTTCATCTGGATAGGTGTTGTTGGTGTTTAAATTATTCAGTGGTTATCTGATTTATTGCCCAATTGTAGTGAGACAGAAATTATCATGAGGAGGCTTGAAATGCTTTGCACACAGTACTCACTCTAGGTAAGCATATACACAGAAATAAAAATATTTGACTAGATAATTAGAAGACTTCATTGTAAATGTGAATTTTTTATGAACAGTAGACTAACAAGCTTCCTGTTGCCTGTTACCATTCAAAAGAGTGGAAAAGCTGCCTTCCATGTCCAATCAGACCTTCCCAAATCCCATCTACGAGCTCTTTGCTCAATTAACTGCTCAGTCTGGGCGAACAAATGCCACAGGGCAAAAATTAATCCTGCATTTCTTCAGGCAGTTCTAGGACATCTGTTTCTGAACTGTTTCCACAGGTGCACAAGTCCAACCTACTTCTCAGGGAATCCAGTAAATTCCTGTGGACTTCAGGCTTTGTCAGCAGGGACCCATCCAAGTTCCCCGGTCGCGTCTCACAACAGGACATTTGATCTTTTGCCTCGCAAAGGTATCTGATATTTTCGATATTAGCTCTTCCTCTCACAAGACACTTTGGTATCTAACTGCAGGGTCAGCTACATTTCTCTTTTTCCTTCTGTGAAAACTTGTGGGTTTTTTTTTGTAGGAAGGAAGAGAGGAAATTGGTACAAGAGGTACCTGCAGACTTTTTTGGGGTGTGGGGAATGTGGAAGCAGAGCTGCAAGTGAAGGATGTCTGTGGGGTTTTTATAATTTAAACCTCTAATGCTGCTGCTCTTGTAACTTTCTGTGAATGATTTCATGCCAGTCAGTGCTCAAGGGGTTTAATAACCCTGTAGAGCCAAGTCATAATGTGCTGTGTCCCTCAGCTGGGGAACTCAAAATATTGCTGGTCAGTGGGAAAGGCAGTACTTCTGTTTGTGCTTTTGTGAGGTGATTTTCCTCTACCTCTTCATACACTACTATCACTGTGGGTAGTGAAGTGAGTTGCCAGGAAAACAGGTCCTAAAGACCCTCTCAAAATATGTAGCAAAGTAAAATTAATCAGATTTTTCATTTTGTTACTTCAAGTCTCAAATTTTTTAGACTAAAATCATGGTACTTCTGAGTCTGACTCTTGGGGTTTTTATTGCTCAAGATTGTCAATATGGCACACGTGACATTTATTTATTTTTTTTTTCCCCTTTTTTCTGCCCCCCCCTCCAGACACAGTCTAGCAGGCCTGACTCTGCATGGGTGCACTGTATCATGCCCTGCCCCTAACCAGGGCTCATGGGAAAATCCAAATACAGGCTCCAGGGAGACTTCCATGCCCTTCCTCATCTCTTTTGAATAGATTATACAAAGGTTAAAAAACCCAACCAAACCAGCAGAAACCTCCAAATCAAAAAATCAAACCCCAGATTGAAAGAAATAGGCAAGCCATATCTCCAGGAACTGTCCACTCACAAAACCATGAGTCCATAATAACAAAGACCTCTCTTTGACCTGAGACATTCCTTATTCTCCCTCTCTTTACTGCTGTTTACTTTTAACTTGCCTCTGTTGAACTCAGCCAGAAGCTTCCTAATAACTCTTCCCTTTCTCCTGTCACCAAAACTTAATTAGTGAATGTGCTGACTTTCGCTGGGATCGAGTTAAGTTTCTTCGCTGTTTCTTCACTTCAGTGTTTTCTTCAGCCTGTATGAGGATGTGTTTTGTGTGCTTGGCTCTTGCTTTACCTGTCAAACTGTCTTTATCTCAGCTGTGACTTTTCTCATTTTTACTCTCCTTACCCTCTCCCTGGTCCCACCGTGGGTGGGGGGAAAGGAACAATCCTCTGCGTGGGGCTCAGTTGTTGGCTGGGGTTAAATCACAACAGTGAAGGTTTCTTTCATTGAGAAAGTGGGGATCATCCCCACCCCCTAAAGAAAAACAAAGCAAAACAAAACCCCAAACCAAGTCACCGACCAACCAAATTGGATGACTAACTGAAATGAAGATGCTGTCTACCCAGCTGAGACTCTACAAAGATTCTCTGTTTAATCCAGTGTATTCTGACTTTGCTCTAGTATTTTCTGTAATATTTGCAGTATCAAAGCCCTTTGTAGATCATTGTGAATTGTATAATGAGTGTTTTGCTTGACTTCCTGAAGTCTTTGGAGTGTCAAGAAAGACTTCAAATGAGCTCTGACGGGGCTTTAATTACAAGGTATTTATTCCCAGAGCTAAAGACTGTACCACCCTCAAGATAGAGAAGTATATCCAAATATTGAAAGGTGTTGCATTCCTGATAATGAAGGTACTCACAGTAAGGAAATTCTGATTGGTTTTATACATTATTTCTCTTTTTCTGAAATGTGGAAGTTTACAAGCAAGGTTCTACCTCAGGCAGTGTTTTGTTGGGTTGATGGTACCCACAATGAAAGGACTTGCTCTGTTCTGTTTCGAACCACTCAGTCTGTGGCCAGTTGTTCTTCCTGTTGGTACCTCCTACAATCCTTTTTGTGCTTCCAGGCTCACAAGTATCACTTCTGTTCATTATTAATTGGAGGGGTGTAATAAAAAGTTGAGATGCAACGAGGACCACCTGGCTCATGCTGACAGGAATAGGATTTTATAGAGAAGTGTGGAATTTCATGTGCAAATGTGACCTGCCTTAAAGATGTGCTTCAGCTTGTTTTGCCTAATCAGTGTCCTAACAAAGGCTGTTTTCTCTGGTTTGGTTTCAGCATTTATCTTTGAAGTAAATGGCTATAACTGAGCAATGTGAGTAAACTACCTGTAGTTCTGTGCAAGGGTTTCTTAAAGGCAGCTTGTTAGAACAACAGCTTCAGGCTTTTCAATTTTTTTCTAGTATCAAACATAAGTTTTAATGCACCTTTCCATTGACTACTTTGAACAACCCTGCTGCAATAAAGCATATTAAATAATTTCATTAACCTTGGCCTAGACTTGCACTAAGAAGCTCCTTAATTGGGCGAGTGCAGCACAGATGTGAGGTCCATGATTACTGCAGCTATGCCAATCTACTGGCAATGTGTCACTTTTAATGTGACAGCTGTATTCCAGCAATCAAGGGTTGCAGCTTCTGGCAGCGTGAGGTTCTTATTATGCCATTTCTGCTCTGCAGTCAAATAATTATTTCAAAGCAAGCTGCTTCCTTCCCATCCCTCACCTGAGATCAGAAGCCCTCCTGTTTATTTTTTTCTGACTTTTCATCTAATCATTACCTGCTGCAGCTGGGCTCATGTTTAAAAGTTAGTGTTCTGAGACTGATCTAAGGTATACTACTTAATAAAAAAAAAAAGTGTGTGTTAATATATAAAAATATATAAAAGTGATAAATTGAAAGGACATTTCTCCCTTCAGTAAATGAAGTGGGAATAGCTAAATATTATAGGAAATTTTGTATACTTAATTGCCATATACACATTATTTTTATGAACTTGTCTTTCAGTTGCTCTATGAACTATTAAAATGAATGCTTTATATAATTATTTCACCTCAGGAATTTAAAAATAAAACCCCTGCAGTATCTGTCTCGAGAAGTTGCCAAAGCAAAAGCCTGAATCAATTCGACTGATTTCACTTGAGGTATTTTTGAAGAGGAATATTTTTATTGTTGTTTATCCTGAAATAGTGAACTGCCTTTGAAGTGCAAATGGCAAACAAGTGAATCGCTAAGAAGTGTTCTGCTACCACAACAAAAGTTGCTCACTTTTGCAGAGGTCAAAGGCTTCCCCTTGGTCCACTTTCCCCTTTCCCAGCTCTGAAATTTCTCTGGGTATCTGAGCAACAGGTTAAGAAGGGTGGGTTTGGTTTGGTCTTTTTTAATGTCATAGACCAAAGAATTCCCAGATAAATGGGAAAGTAATGCATAAAGCCTGAAACAATTTGGAATTATAAATGCACGGCCAAAAATAGAACCAGCATTTCTAGGGACTAATGACTCCAGTTGGTGACAGCAATTGCAATGGAAATTAGAAAGCATCTTGTAAAGAGAAACACTTTTCATCAGCACCTGATTTTTAATAAATCAGTGCTGAATTTTAATTTGTAATTCAATTTCCTTAATGCATGCACCTTGTGTAACCAAGAAATCAATATCATCGGGTGGATGTATGGGTTTTGCCTCTCTGCTTTAAAGGTCATGTCCTAATTCAAGCAACTATAAAAATTAACATTTTTTGGTAATTTTAGACTAGATAAGATTTCTCTGCAGCCTTAAGAAAAGTACACTGACGTGCTTTTGGCAGCACAATAGCATGATGTGTTGCTGCCATGTGAAAACCCAATACAGAATCTTTATTAATAATCCTGTTAATGTTTCATCTAATGCGAGGGAAATGGTAAATAAATTGTGGCTTTAACCCACTGCTGAGCTCCCAATTACTGTTTTTCTCCCTATCTACTTGCAATATATCATTTTTTTAATATGACTGCAATGTTCCAACAATCAAGGCTTAGGATTCTAACAGCATGAAGTCCTCATTACGTGATTTCTGCACTACAGCAAAATAATGATTGTGGAGCAAGCTGTTCTCCATGTCACACTTACAGAATAACTCATAAGACTACCCATTTACCAGCTTCTGGTTATGGATTCAATTACTTCGTGCCTCGGGTTTGTGGATGTTGGAATCATGTCATGCATCTGTCTGGAGCTGCACCATAAAAAGCATTCAAAGTGAATAAATTACAGGTGATGTTCCCCAGCAGCACTCTGAGGTTTTTGCTTTCTCCCAAAGCCATTCGAGGCTGTGTCTCCTAAAAGTTTAATGAAGGGTTTCACAAACCATAAAAAGCCCACTAGAATGTCATGACCTTCTTTCATTTTTTCCCATTCTGTGCAAAAACCTGTTTTCCACAAGGAACAGGGAGAAGAGTATTAGACTTGAGTCAGCATTTAAATGGTATGTTCCAGTCCCAAATACATATTAAACAGAACTGTAGAGGTAAATAAACAGTATTTCAGATGGCTATGCAGATCTTGTGATGAAGAGATTTTATTTTTTCCAAACAAAAGTTCTCTGTATGTCAGATTAATACATTTTGCCTCCTTCAGTATGCAGTATAAAACTGGCAAGGAGATGAAATCATAAATACTTAAATATTAGAAAGTGACTCGAGGTACAGCTGCTGTATATCTGCTATTTCTTATATTAAGCATATATCAGGAGAAAATTCAGAGTGTCTGAATTTACTTCATCTGACCTATAGCCCAATTATTTTTCTTCCTGTTACTATAGGATAAAATTTAGGCTTCCGTGAATGTAAGGCTGACCAAATCTCTTTCAGAAAAGCCATTTTTTTTCAAAAGGAAACTTGCAAACCATGAACAACTGTTAATGGGTGATCTAAAGTAATTATGAAATTTGAAACTCAGTGCACAAACCATCCCACAGTCACAGGTCAATTCGTGATTGTGCTTTTATGAGAGACTTTGCATTAGCTATTGCTTGTTTGCTCTGGGGTGCTCTGGAGAATGATGTTTACTGCAAAATGAATTCACTTGGAGCAGAGTCTTGCTCTTTTTCCTTCTGTTGTTTGTGGTTTTGGTTTTGTTTTGGGTTTTTCTGTTTGTTTGGTTGGTTGGTTTTTGTTTTGGTGTTTTTTTGTTTTGTTTTGTTTTTTTTGGTTGGTTGGGGTTTTTTTTATTCCCCCTCCCACCCCCCTTTCTTTCTCAGCTTTACCCAGTAGAATTTCCCAGAGCAGGAGGTAGTAAGGCTGCAGATCCTGTCCCTATCCTCTGGCAAACTCTTCCTTGCTGCAGAGCTGTGTGATGTGCTCCCAGCTCACACTGTGCCTCGCAGGCCACAGAGCTCATCAGCAGTGCTGAGGAAACCACAGTGGCAAATGATTTTCTCTCTCACAAGTACTCTGAAGCAACCTCGGGGAAAAATTAAGATTATTCTGACATCATGAGAGAGATTATGCACAGTAAATTCTTAACTATTTCAGGAATTTGGCTGACTGTAGCAGGCTGCCAAGTATTCCCTCACGGCTCAGACAGTGAAGTCCTAAATTCAGGACCACGTTTGTTACCTGCAGTCCTGGAGTGCCAGGACTTGACCACATACATGGACTGCATTAATAATCCACTTGCTCTACAAAATGGTTTACATATAGCAGAAAATGGTGGTTGCTTTCCCAAAGGGTGAGATGAATGGAGAATTTTCGGATGTACGTACATTGTTTTGATGCTCTTGCAATGTGTGAAGCATGTGCCTGGTGGGTACAAAGTGGGAAATACTAAAACAGCTGAGGACTTTCTAATTAATATGCACAACTTGCTTGCTTTTGAGGTATCTTACCCATTGGCAAGAAAAGAACTTCAGTCAAGTGATGATTTGCTCAGCTCTGGACAGCGAAGTGTGGATCAAAGGAGAGTGGCACTCAGGTGTTACCCTTGCAATTAGATACTTGGGTGTGAGGTTTTAACAAAGACATGCTAATGACATTTTTATGTGCTTTTTTTCCCTCTTAACTGCTCTATTTTTGTAGCTTTCCAACTGCTTCTCACCTGACCTTTGTTTGATAGTCCTGACTTACCGGATCACTCAGAGAGCAAAAAGATCCAGTTTCGTGTATCATTAATTCCTTACAACCTCGGTGTTTCATCTCATCCCTTGATACCATTCCTTTCAGTGTTTTAACAGAACATTAAGGATTTTAAGTCCCATTTCTCTTATCCCTCCAAAAGTTATGGATATTATAAGTAATTTTGTATCCCTGTGGCTAACATGGTGCTGCAGCTGCACACCTTGTAGCAGTATTAGTTAGGAATATATGGCCATGTTATCATTTGGCTATGCTAACATAATTAATAGAAGAACATGCATATGTGAGGTAATAGGCAACCTGTTCTAGAGTCGATGCCTGCAAAATGATTACCTTGCAACCTACACAAAGTGTGACAGTTGTGTGCCATACACTGGTCTAGGGAGTGTTTCTTCTATGAAACATGTTAATACAAACTGTTTAATTCATTAGGCATTGCAGATACCCAGGAGAATAATATTTAGTGGAAAATGAACACAGAGGAAAGAGAATGAAAGGGTTCTAAGCTTTATCTGACTCAATAGAATGGGAGAGAAATAGAGTTGTGTATGGGGTAACTGGATTTCTTGTGATTAAAGAAACCAGCAGGTATCAAGCTGGGGAGGGTGAGAGTCACAGAAAGGCTTTAACATCATCTCCAAGGTAATTTCTCATAATAGAAAGGCTTTACCCTCATCTTTTTTTCCCAAAAGCTTGTGGTGTACCAGTGTTATAGACAAATGCAACTGTCTATACCAGATCTGATCCACTTGGAGACTGGATCACTGCATTCTCTTTTCTTCCTGCCAGCTGTATCAGAGTTCTGAATTCCTGCACCCCTTGCAGAGGTTTCTGAAAACCCTGCAGCAAGAGGAAGAGAACTGTTCTTACACTGAGCAGCCATGTGCCAAGGAAGAAGCTCATATGTTTTCCCTGATAGATGCTGAAGCTGCAATGAGTGTCAGCTGCCTGTAGATGCCGGAGGGACCTCCCAACAGGACAGGCTGAGATGCATCTTGTGGCACAAGAATATGGAATATGGGGTATGGAAATACAGACACAGAGAGTGTGTCAGAAGTGGAAATTCTCTGAGTAGGTTAGTTGAGGTCTGAGGAGCTTCAGGGCATGTTAAAGTCACGGTGACTGTAGAGAATTTTCAGCTAGATGTGATTTTGGGAGCAGAAATGTGTGCGTGGGATTGGCCACTCATAACTATCATAAGGGATTACTTTCCCCTGCTATTCCTATACTGACACTGTTAGAAACATGACAAACCAGTCACTCCTCTTCAGCCATGTTTTGCCTTACTAAAGATTCCCTTTGTCTCCCAGGTTATTTAAATTCCATTTTGAAAAACGCTACTGGTGTTCATCAGTACCCTGTGATCCCTGCCTATGGGATGCACATCCTGGGAGCAGCATGCTCCAGGCTCAGCTGTGACTCCTGTGGTTTGGAATCCTACACTGGCAAGGGTGAGACTTCCCCGTTACTGCTCTGTATCTTCTCTTGGGGGTCAGGCTGCTCTGTTCCACAGCACAGCAGGGGCTGGAGGAGACTGCAGGTCAGAGGGAGTTTGGGCTCTGCTTCCCTGAGACCGGATGGTCCAACACCATCCTAACCCTGTGCCTCGTAGAGCACAAGAAGGAGGTTGTAGGGTCTCCTGGGGGGTTATCAAGCTGAGATGCTCTATCAGCTCAACTGTTAGGGCTCACAGGAAATGTGATGTGTTGCTGTGGCTTTTTTTCAGTTCTCATTCCCACCCTTTCTTTGTGGTAGCCCCTCACATCTGGAAAGCAAAAGCACAACTGATGGGATATGTTTGATAGCTGTGCAAATTGGTGCAGCTATTAATTTAATAAAGAAAAGTCTCTACTTCGGTCATGGCCCTCAGTCTCTCTTCTGCATCAAAGCCAGTGATATCCTGTCGATTTTTGCTGTCATCCTACAAAGCTGAGAAGAGAAAAAGAATTATTGCAGTGGAACCTACGAGAGGGCTTGGAAAAGGATGGTGTTCTCTTAAAACATTATAGGATAGCAATTAACTTAATTGCCTCTATACCTCATTGAGATACTTTTTGTTTCTTCCTCACTACAGGAATATAATTACATGATATATGGTATAATATCTGTTTTTCTGAAGTCACGATGCTGCACTGGGACCAGATTTTTATCTACAGTGCTTAAACTGGCTCGTAGACTAGAACTGGCTCTTGTTCTACAGACAGAGCTGAGCGTGAGGAACACTGACTGTCTCAGATATGCCTGGCTGCTGAGCTGAGAATTACAGGTCAAACTACACTGTGCACATAACTAATATGTCAAAAAGACCCCCAAAAGTTCAAATAAATGAGCCATTTATTACAAGAAAATCAAGAGGCAGAATTGTGAAGCCTAACCTTTACAAAATCCCAGCTTGCTGTAATAGTTCTCTATCTTCCAGAAAGAAACCTTGGGCTTTCCATTCATACAGTTCTCTAAAGGTTGTCTCTTTTGTAATAACTATCTTATTTTGAAATAGGAAAGGCATTGTTTGCTTTTGTGGATGCACCTAAAAGGATGCTTGCTGGAGTGATTGTTCTGGACTCAGGTATCTGTCATACCCCCAAATTAAATTCTAACTATCTGTGCAACACATCTTTAGTGCTGTTGTATAACACTTTGTAGTGTGAAGCATATGAAGTTTCGCAGACATAATTGCATTTTTATTGTCATATACTGCCAGCTTTTCAACAATCTCTTTGCATCTTCCAAATGTGTGCAATAATTTTGTTTTAAAAAAAATAATATTACATTTGGGTCCTCATCAGGCTTTAAATTGCATAATGCTCAGAGTGCTTTGCAGAACTGTTATCATAAATATGCAGAGAGCTTTTTTTTAATCAATAAAGGAATCCAGTGAGCATGTGTGTGTATATATGAGTTTTCTAACTGCAGAAGCATTACATGTACCCACCAGAGTAGAAAAGGCTCTTGAACTGTTGCCCTGCATGTTTTGTTCTGCAGCTGAACATGCTATTAAAGCAATCTCGGCAACAAGATTTGATGAGACCTATTGGACTCAGAATTTTCACAATGGAACTGCACAAATTTATTTAGCACAAGCATCTCTTTAACTGTTAAACTGCGAGTAACTCTGTGGCCTCTGCTGTAACACTTGTACCCGCATAATGAGATTGATAAAATCAGAAATATTAACTGGAATACAAAATGTGGCGGGAATATCTCTGCCTGAATCCAGCCTTGGTCTTAGAGTTCCCAAATGCTTGGTATCAGCTGCTTCTCAGTTAAGAAGGGCATGTTAATGCTGTTTAGGACTTCTGGAGGAGGCGGCTGCCTCATGTATAAACCACTCACTCCTCTGGGTTTAGTGCTGGTCACAGAGAGTGAGAACATTAAATAGAAAGGCTTGGCAAAATTTTTGTTGAACAGCTCCAGCTGAGTAAACCTTTCTGGGATGGTTTGTTCAAAATGGTGGGAAAAATAAATTAAAAAAAATCCCTCACCCTAATTTTGGCTCTTTTGTGTTACATCAGGGAGGCTTTTAACTGTTCCTTATGCTCTAATATTGAAGTTCCTCTGTAGCAACATTTGTTTAAGTTGCTCTTGAAATGCTGTGGATTTTATAGATTATGCAAAAACTCCCCCCAGTTCTCTGGCAAATGGAAAGTTTTCACAAATGCTTTGTGTTTAATGTTTGAACCAAACGCGAATATATTAACAGTGGAAGGCTCTGGTTTGGATGGTGCAATCTTTCACCTCACAGTATTTGTGTAAATTGCTTTTTAGGAAAAGCCATTTATAGAAGGATTTTACCTTCTGATCTGCAGCATGGGGAAAGGCAAAGAAAACTACCAAAGGAGGCTAAATAAAACTCAAAGAATAATAAAAATGGGACACCCTCCCCCCCTAGACCTTCAGGTTAGTGGTAAATGTTCTTGGTCAAAATACTCATTTTTTTCAGTGTCACAATTCTGTTTCTGAGAATGTAAAAAACCACTGAAAGCTTTACTGATGACTGTGCAGTTCTGCTAATTGTAGCAATAATTTCTCTGCTGCGAGTGCCTGTATGAAGCAGAAACCATTTAAACGATTTCTTTTAGGCCACTGAACCTCCATTTGATGGTAATCATTTTTTGGTTGCTGGATTCAGTGACCTGTAGATGAAAAGCTCCATATCCCACTGCCAGTCCCCTGAGCTACCCAGTCTTGGCCTGTTTCTTTTTCTCTTCTGCAAGAAGCCACTTCTGCCTCTGGAGCCGCTGACTAAAACAGGCAGCAAAGAAATCATTGGTGGTTCGTATTTCCACTTGGGTTCAGTGATCAGGATCACAACAGCAATAAGTGTATCGAACTGAGAGAGGGCCTTTCTGCTTTTTTTTAGATGTTCTCCATGATCTAAACATTGCACAAGTGCTGTGTATTCCAATTAAACTTAAACAGCAGCTCTAGCAGGGAGCAACTGCTGTGCACTCACAGGATAAATCAGCTTTCCTACTGAGCTACACAGCATAGTTATAAAGGGGAAATCTATTTCAGCAACCTCCATAAGAAAACAGTTGCATTTTCTTTCTGTCTTCTTTAATCCTTCTTATGTAGCTCTTACTTTTCATGGATGCTGAACACCTATGAGTCCATGTGGGTCAAAATCCTTCTGATTTCAGAGAGTTTTATTTAAACAACAGTTTCATGTCTGCACCATCTTTTCCAGGCAGATGAGGGAGCAAGCTGGGCTTACCAGCTTTGAGGTTTAGTTCTATTCCAGGTTCCCTGTGGGATGTGATGCAAAGTCATTCCTTCCTGAAAATGAGAATAATGATTGCTTTGTTGGTTGGCTCAGGCAGACAATTTTTGGGCCAGATGTATTTTTTGAGCTGTTTAACCCACACCTACTACACCAAGCCCTGAACTGGATTCCAGCTGGGGAGGGTCATCGAGGGAGCTGAACCCAATCTGGTTCACTGGCACCATTTTAATTTCTATCTGAGCCATAACTGCACCTGAGCCCATGGAACTGGGCTCATTTCTGAGTACAGAAAGATCCAGTTTGACCATCTGATTATACAGAAATGTCTGCAAAGACAAGCCCTCAGTGGAAGGCCCACAGTGTACCAGCCGTGATCGGTGGCACCTCTCTGGGCCATATTTTAAGAGAAAAGATGTTTTCCATGCTAACAGAGCAGTCCAGTGCTGCCTTTTCTTCCATGGGGCATCAACAAAATGCACTTTTCAGCTGGCCAGCTACAAATACAGGAGTCACTCTTGGATCTATTTCTTTTTGCTTCTTGCTACTGTGCTGAGGCTGGCAGGGCTGATCCAAAACTGTCGCTGGCTTTGGCCATGAGTGCCATCACAGCCCACAGCTCAGCCAGCCAGCTGTGCCCTCCTGTGGTCTCCAACCTGACCAAAAAGAGAACACATTTAATTAAAGCTATTATGGAAGTAGCGCTGCATAATGACTTACCCTGAGTGAGAGCCAAAGTCCCGCTTGCTGGAGATTAATGTAACTTTCCTCTCTTTGAAAGACTATAGTTTTCCATGTTGAATGTAATAACTGAAATTCCATATTGGCAAGCCTGGTTGTTCCAGGCTTAACATGAAAATCAACTCTTTATTTACTCAGGCCCTTTCTGTTGTTTGAATCACTTTATAGATACACAAAAGAATGGATTACAGACATACAAAATAGTAAGAGTAACATGCATTTCAGGTTTTTATGTTGTATAAAGGAAGTCTTGAGAGTTCAACTTGACAAAAAGAACTTTTTTCTTTTTCTTTTCAGGTGGTCATTTTAAAGATCTATTGGATATGGCTGCAGGTGCACTTCGCTGTTTCTGGCTTTCAAAGAGGTAAACTTTTGGATGGAACTTTGGTAGATTGTTTTAATGTGACTCCTTTAAATGCTGATAGCTGTTGATATTATTTCTGGGATACTGGGTCTTCCAGACACCATCTGTGGGGCTCATTCTCTACAAACTCTGCTGTCTAAGAGAAAACTTGGAGACAGTGGAAACAGTGAAGGGCTGGAAAATGTTCACTGCATTACTTTTTGTTCTTAAACTGAAAAAGAAATTAATTAATGATAAAGCTTGACAGTGTTTCTAAAGCCTGAGCTATTCTGTTTAAGGCTTAGATTTTGTCACTGTCTGCTACCATAACATCTCCAGAAATATCCTGTGAAATAGGAACAGTCAGCTGGCAAATACAGTGTCAGTCCAGTTTCATGGATAGTTGTCTGTGCAGCATCAGGTCACAATGGGCTGGAATTAAAAAAGGCATCCCAAGCTGGTTTCCTCTTTCCTTTGAAGTCCAGCACATCCTGCAGCTGCCAAAATCACACAATACATTCTCAGAAAGCAGAGGTGATGAGACTAAAAACGCTTCTGTTTTTGAGAGTTAAAATACCGTAATGAACTGTGGGTGTTGGATTGTGGGCCACGTGTTACTGAGCACCTACACCCTCACTGGGTCTGTTTATGAACAGGAAAAATGAAACATTTTTCAGGTTTTATTGAATTGTTTTCATTTGATTGTGAATGAACCTTCTGATTGTGAATTGAAACGTGCTGGAAGTAAAAATGGGATAAAATGCCTTCTGTAAATGTAATGATATTAATTTCAATTTATCCAATTTAACACAAGATTTTCCCAGGGATTAGAAAACATTCTTTCTAATAATTTGAGTAATAACAGTTGTTTTTACTAAATAAGGTACGATTACTGGTATGCCTTATTGTTATTTTAAACAAATACTGTATTTCCCTGGTTTAGTAACAATTACAAGAACAGGGATTACAGTCACACAATGCAAGTGCCAAATGTTTTTGCATATTTGGAATAATTAGAGCTGAAGAGAGAGAGTTCTTCTTATAGAGATTGTAATTTTTAAAGAACTGGATAAATATTGTTTTGGTATAAGCAAGATACTATTATAAATTCAAAGTGTTAATTTTCTTTCAAATTTTTGCACAATTCAAAGTTACATGCTCTTGAAATTAAGAATTATTTTCATCAGGGAATATGGAAACATTTTGTTAAAGACTGAGAAGGACATTTTGATGATTTTGTCTGAAACTTTTCTAACAAAACAGACACAATTTGAAGCTTTTCACTTTTCAGGGGGTATTATTTTTCTAATTCTTTAGTGAATAATTCATATTGAAATAGATGGGATGAGATGGACTAGAAAAAGTTTGCATGAGCACACTTGGTGGTAATTGTGTCTGAATAATTGATTAAATATCATTTATGTTCCTTCCCCTGCTTCTGCTGGTTGCAAATGCATTGTGCTATAGGCACATGTTCAAGCTTAATTAAACTGATAGAGGCAAAGTGGTTTTGGTTTTAATAGATATATAATTTTTTTCCTTTTTTTTGAATTCAAATGCAATATATAGCTCAGTATCTAACACTACAATAAGCTGGAATGTCAGCAGTAACTGTGCAGCTCCATGGAATTGTATGACCTCAGCTCAGGGAAGGCTCTCACAGGCCATCAGTATTTCCCACTCAGTCACCTCTGATTTGCCACGTTCCAGTCTCTGCATTTTGTTGAATTTCAGGCCAAAGTCTGAATTGCAGCAGTTTGAGGGCGATAGTTATGATTCCTAAGTGCTAAATTGTGGATCACTTTTCATAGCTATGTCACTGTATGTTCTGCCTGTAAACTCAGTCTGCGCTAGAGATTTCAGAGCAAAGAAAAGCTTTTCTTAACCAGATGTGTATTTGCTTCTAATTACCATCTGCAGTGCAAAATAGCTTTGTATGAGGTTTCCCTTTCAGAACCTTTGCTTGCCCAGCTGTCCCAACCCTTGTAACTGCACAGGATCGTGTTTGTGGGCTGGCTGCTCCTCCCCTGCTCTGACCTCTGGTGGAGTTTTAGAGGGAGCAACTTAGTTTTCTCCTATTTTTCTTGTCTTTTTAAAGTTTCTGCGTTATGGGGGATGGTGTCAATAGCCATCTACCAACAAGCCCGTTGGGCTGCATAAACATTTAAAAGCCCAAAGTGGATAGGACCTTCTGTGCAATTGCTGTGCATCATGTGAGCGCTGAGTCTTGGGGTTTGTGTGTAAAAAAAAAAATAAATTAAATTTAATTTTTTTTAAAATTTAAAAACTCTTTAGTTTTGATAACTGTCAAACAGTATTTCTGCTCTCTCTCACTTAAATAAGTCCTTCCAAGGATCTTTCCAAAGTTCTGTGACACTGTCATTTATAGCTTTCCTATTTACCGGGGCACTGTGAACTTTACTGTCTGTTAACACATAGTCACTACAAGACATCCTTAGTGGTTTAGATCTCAAAAAAAAAAAAAATTACCAGCTATTAAATGTCTATCACAAGGGTAGATGCCCTTTAATTAAAGTATAGAGGAAAACAATAATTTGCTAGTAGTTAGAACAATATTAATAATAGGCTGACATGGTCCAGTTTTGGAGTCAACCAGAAATGAAAAGAATCCTGTTTAGCTCAAGGTCATAGAAGGAATCATGTTAAAAAGGGCTTGTTTCTGAAGTGTAAGGCCAAACCATTTATGCTTTGTAAATGCATGAAGTTTGAGAGGCTGAATGGTCTGATGTGTTTTGCAGCTCCTGGATGAGCCTTCGGAGTGTCTCTCTTCAGACTCTGCCAGTTCTTTTCTGATGCTCAGCCCCTTGTCCCTGTAGTTTATCTTGCAGCAGTGTTGGGAATTGGAACATGCCGTGGATCACAAAAGCTTCAGAGTCCATTAGAACTGTTAGAATACAGGCTAGCAGTTGGATTTGGAGAGTTTCTCTTTTCTGTTTATATTTCTGGATTTAAATGACTGAATCTGCAGAAACAGCACAGGCAAAAAAGTTAGTGCTGGACTGGCTTATCAGTGGATTTCATTGGGGATGGTTAAGTCTGGAAGAGGAGCATGGATCATCATGGAAAGATAAAAGGCAGAGGGAGAAGAATCCATGATGTTATTTATTTTTGAAATTAAGCCTGTTGATGAAGGCATAATTATCAGCTAGTCATATTGCTGAGTACTTTTACTGGTGTGGTGCTTTTGGAATCGGTATTTGCCTGTGCTGGGTATTACTGAACTGTAAATGGATTTACAGTTTCACATTTACAATTCGTGTGGACTTAGACCATGTCAAATACCAACATGTTTCTTCTTGAAACCATCCCTTCCTTGGCACTGGCAGCAGCCCAGCAAGCATTTTAATGCTGGTTGTAGGGCACTGAAGGAAATCCTATATATGCTCTTGTAACACTCTTATTATTTCACAGCAGAAAGCCTGTTTCTTTTACCTAAACAGGAGGTGACAAAGTCAGGAGCTGAAGTTCAGAACTGACAAGGCAGCTCATGTAAATTTATTTTGTGTAACTTTTCACATTTATTTGGAAAGATAAAACATACATATGCTTGATGTATATGAGTATTCTTTATCCTTAATCCTGCTATTTCATCCTTTTGTGTTATATGTTGGGCATGGATTATGTACTTTTTACTTCTCATCAAAAATGCGTTATAAATAACTCTACCTACTTATCTGTTCAGAGGTGAATAAGCAGGATCCTGATATCATTAGACCGACATAATTTGGATTTTAGTAGGAAGTATAGCCATGGAGATTAGTGCTGGAAAAATTAAGGATGGATTATCTAAAACCTGTACTTTGCAAGTCTGTTTGGAGATCTGAAATGACGTGATTTCAGCAGGGTGGATTAGTAGTCAAAACTTTGAAAGTCTATGAAAAAGTAGAAATTTTTGTGTGTGCAGCTAGTATAAAAATTTTCCAGCATTCAAATCAGCATGAGGTGAAGAGAATTAAGATTTTGTGTCACGGTGCTTTCCTTTGCATTGTGATCTGACCTACTTGGCCACTCGAAGTTGCATGTTAGTCTTGTTCTAGACTTAAAAAACAAAGATAAGAACATTGTTTTTCTCTGCCTACCCTCTTCTGTCTAAGCCTTCCTCTTAAAACACGTTCCTGACAACCATCCCATTTCTCATGCTCTGAAAGGAAGGTGGTTATGGCTTCCTAACTACAGGCTGTGCAATTTGAAAATAAAAAGCTATTGCTCCATCAAACGTTGAAAGAAATCTCCCTTTTCAAAACACAGAAGAATTTTGTGCCTGGGATTAAACGAGGGCAGGAGGAGAAGCATTTGTTTGTTTTATGAAGTCTGGCGACTTTTGATAATGAGTCCTTTAAAATATCTGATATTGAAGCTTTTCTAATTCTAGGCAGATAAGAAATAATAGTTACATATTTCAGCTTGAAAGACAAAAGTAACCTTTTATCACCTTCTTTAACATTCTTCTTAGTAAAATGTCTCAGAAGAATGTGAGGCATCATTTAAATAATAATAAAAAAAAATCACCAGCTTTGAATAGCAGGGTTTTTTTAATTGCCATAATCAAAGTCCAAATACGTTTCCCTGCTTGCTTTAAATAGATTCAGACATTTCTTTGCTTGCTTTAAATAGATTCTTTTAATGACAGGTTTTTCCTTAATGAGCAGGAGAATAAAGGGAACACTCTGAGCGTGCCAGTGTTACTTCAGTATGACAAAAGTTCTGACTTTTGACAGCCCCCACTAGGAAAATAGGAAAACTGGCAGTGTTTGAATGAATGTGTGATTATGAATTGCTAGTCTGCATTTAAAAACATAAGCATATTTATTTTAAATAGCAAAAAAGTCCAAAGAAATCTTATATTGTAGGTCACATAATGCAATAATTCATAGTTTTTGGTAAGTAATCTGAAATACCTTATAAAACTGGGCATTCTTGTTAAGTTTACTAATCTTTTCTGTGATAAATAGCTTAGAATAATTACACACTTCATGGAGTTTTTGGAGATAATTCTTGTTCTAGTACAAAAATCTCCTTTGAGAAGGGGAGACCTCTAACAAATTGGTTAATAGACAACAGCAGTTAATGTTACTTAAAATCACATCATCACATTAACTGATGTGTAACCACATTTAACAGGAAAGGAGAAGATAATCCCATATTAATGCTGATCAGATTTTCTACAATTGACTAAACCTCACAGCCAGGTTCTATGAGTGGCTTTTTGTGGAGAGCACTGTAAGCTTTAGTAATGAGGTTGATTTTGGTGTTAACAATATCTAAGCAGCAATTCAGGTAAAATACAAAATTTTACAGGAGGGGTAGAAATCTGTTTTTAATATTGGCCCTCAATGCAACTTTAGTGACTCCAGTTCACTTTCTAAGGAATCATATCTGTTTACAGAAATTGCTGGGTTCTATAAGACTTAAAAGGAGTGGTTCCTTATTCTACTAAAAAATTCCAGATGCCTTTCAGGTGTGGTGATAGTGCTTATTTTTACAGCTGCAGCTACAGACTGCTCCAAGCATAATTATAGTTTTTAAATAATTATTGTGATTGCAGACTGAGACTGATAATTGATGTCTGTTTAACTGGAGAGGAAACAGCCACCAGTTTTGAATGACATGAATTCTTTTGTTTTCTTTTGCTGTCTCTAAAGCTATGAATGGAAAAAACACATGGATAGAATCACTGTTGTTGTCTGAAAGGTCTGAAAACTCCAGTCCACCCCTGCAGTGGCATCTGCTCAAAAGGTCACTGTACAGAAGCAGTTTTGCAAGAATTTCCTCCCTTTTGCTCCCTTTTCTCTCAGAAGTAGCTTGTGCAAGAACAAACTGGAACATGGAATGGTATTCATTATTAAAACAAGAGATTATAATTTCCACATCATTCTCTCTATTCCCCACTCTTCCCTTCTCACTGTCTGATAATAATCTACTCTCATAATGAAATTCATGAGGCCAGAACAACAAAGGAGCTCATGGAAGAGAACAGGAGCTTTTCAGATGGTATAGATTTGAATACTAATGAAGATTATGATGTTATTAATATTACAGAAACATAGTGATATCCAAATACCACTGAAATTGGGAATGATAGATCCCAATTAGACCTCAAAAAACAAGTAAAAGAATGTATTTTACAATATAGCTGCACCTTGCAGCTGCTGAAGACAGAATTAAATCCAGTTCCTGTAACTGAATTATTTTGGTTTCTGTGTTGGATAAAGAAGGTTAATAAATGTAGACTTGCAATATGTTTTATTGTCTGTACTTTATTAGAAAAAAACGACTCAAAAGTTGTTTTCAAACTACGAAGGCTGATCACAAAAAGTACAAAGGGTTGGAGTTCAGAGGACTGAGGTTCAGCAGGACATCATGCCTTTGACTTCCAAGTGTGAGGTTAAGACTGGAGGCTCATCCATTGCTGGGGTTTCATTCCTGTCTTTGCTAAAGGATTCTTGACTTAGCCTTGGACAACCTTCTACCTCCCTTTGCTTGTTAGTCCAGTAATGCAGGTTCATAAAGTGCACCGAGATCAACCAAAGCAGGGCAGGAGAAACCTAAAGCTCACACATTAGACTTTCCATCTTCCTTGTCTTTTGAACAGTTAAAGGTCTTGGTTTGCTCCAGAAAGAGCTCTTGGCATTTGCCAAGTCTCAAGTCAAATGACAATTTCAGAGCAGTTTTCTGGGCTTGATTCCCTCTTCTTTCTGCTTTGCATGATAATGCTGCCTGTGCAGAGACCCAGGATGCTCCCAGAGCAAGATGGGGCTGTTTCCATGTCTGCTCTGCATACAAACAAAGAGGAATCTTCAGGTGCAGGACAGCAGACACCTTTGCTTCCAATAGATTTGTCTTTCAATTAAAATATGGAACTGTGAGGCTACCCTTGTTACCTGCAGCACTGTGGATTTTTGCTGCAGTTCAGGACATCGGGAATGTGTGTTTGTGAGGAAGATGAGGAAGGGCAGGTTCTCACAACACCTGGCTCCTGTGAGGGGTTTGTTTTGTTGCTCCAACAAGACAGGGAATTAATTCAGTGAAAGACAAGCCTCTGTCAGTCAACAAGAGGGTTATAAAAAAGCTGGAGTGTCTCACTGCATGGATGTGATTGAAGGTAGTGATGTGTTTGGGAAGATTTCAATGGCTCTTAGGGATCCTGATAGACTTGAGTGAAATGTAGAGTTTGTCAGTGTTTGTGAGCTCAACAAAGCAATCTGTGCTGTTCTGTTCCACTGTGTAACCTGACAGGGTCATTTTGCCCACGTTAAAGTAGTCCAAGCATTAACTCTAAGTCAGGGATGATACTTCGACAGTGAAGCTTCCTGAGGACAAACCTGCAGTCAGCGGGACTGGCAGGGTTTGGGTGTGATCAGGGAGGGAGCAGCAGGATGCACAATGTGCACCCAGGAGCTCCACAAACTCCAGGTGCCAAAAAACACCCAGCCTGACCCCTTTGCTGCTCCAAAGGTGTGTGTTGGTGGAGTTTCTGAAGGAAGGTGGGACACAGGCAGACATTTTGTGCTCATGTTCAAATATTTTTATGTGTCTCTGTATAAAATTTTGCCCTAGGCAGATACTGCTTTTTCACATTGCATTTTAAATAATGGAAGTGTTTAATGTGTTTCACATTAGAAACAGCTTAATTCTTTCAAGGGATTTTGAAATAAGTGTTTTCATAATACTCTCCTATGCTTAGCAGTCTTCTAGGAGCTTGAAAGGTTCCAAGTATCCCTCCCCTTTTTCTGCCTATAACAAAAGGTTTCTACTTCTCTGTTAATGTGGATTAATAAATCTGTATTAAATAAAACATGTAGAAAAGTGACAGTTCTGACAGCCTGAATTGTACTTATTTGTGATGTCTTCTTTCAGAGACATCAATGAGTGAGCATTGCAGTGCTGCTTTGTCTGATCAAAACCACGTTAAATTTAAGAGAATTAATACAGCATGGCAGCCTGGGAAGTAAAATCATGGTTAATCTCTTCCCCTTGGGTGCAGGAGTTTTTCCTAAGGGCTGTTCATTGGTGTGTGCCCCATCCCACCCAGATGGGTGATGGACTTGGATGAGTTGTTCGTGGCAGATCCTGGGATATGATGAACATCTGTGATTAGATACTGTGTGGATCTCCTACAGGACCTCTGACAGCCCCTCTCTGCTCTCTTTGCTTGCAAGGGACACATAAAATAGAATCATAGTATAGGACCAGCTGGGTAGGGAAAGACCTCTGAGATCATCAAGTCCAACCCTTGATCCAGCCCCACTGTGGTTCCCAGCCCATGGCACTGATGGCACATCCAGTGTCACCTGAAACACCCCCAGGGACAGTGACTACACCCCCTCCCTGGGCAGCCCATTCCAATGGCTGAGCCAATGGCTGGAAAAATTTCTTCCTGATATCCAACCCAAACCTCCCCTGGCACAGCTTCAGACCGAGCCCTTTTGTCCTACTGCTGGTTCCTGGGAGAACAGACCAACCCCCACCTGGCTGCACCCTCCTGTCAGGGAGTTGTAGAGAGGGAAGAGGTCTCCCCTGAGCCTGTCTCTGTTTACACCCTCTTGAGCTGTTCCCTATTTTTGTGATTCCCTATCAAACAGTGCCAGTTACTTGATGTGAAGTAAATGCAGAGGAATGTTGAGGCTCCTCTTCCAACCACTGAACCCTGGTTCTTCAAACTTATTCATAAAACAAGACTTTGGATTGCCAGATATTCTGACTGCAAGGTAGCAGCCACTGTACTTCCATTTCTGACTTTTATTCCTTGTGAAAAAATGGTAAATAGGAGTTTAATACAGTTTTGACTGAGACTGTAATTCTTTCTTTGCCTTCCCCAGCACTGACAACGATCCAGTGTTATTTGCCAGTACATGCATTAGTGGCCTTTAGTCAAAGCTCAGCAGTAGCCTGGTATTTAGCAGTACAGTAATTGCATGTCAGCATCATTTAATGGAAGTCTTGGTAAAACTGGAGGCAAAAGAGCACTCTTACATCTTTTATTGTGTTCAATAAGAGTCATTTTAAAACAAAGAACCTGTTTTGCAAAAGTTCTACTTTTTTTGTGTGTGTTTGTTTTTCTTCAGTGTGGCACCCTGACTTGTTCAGTATGGGGAGCTGGGGTGTTTAGCAAACCCACTGTTCTCCTTCCTTTCCCAGCCCTCCCCCCCTCAGGAGTGTTAACAGCAGTCTGTGCTGTTTCTGTGCTCCTGGGAGTGCTGGGCTGAAATGTTGACTCACTGTGTGCTTGCACAGCTCATTAATGCATTCAGATACCGAGGTCAGTCTTAGCTGAGGTTTAAGTAGCCCATTGGTGTCAGTGTGGTTTTGGTGGTACTGGGGCTGAAGCCTCCTTTTCTTCCCTTGAAATCCTGTTAGTTGTGAGGACACTGGTTTATGCAGCAGAAATGAATCCATTTTTCTGTGAGAGAATCAGCTTCTAGAAAATCTGACTACTGGGGTCAGAAGCACTTCACTTTCTTCTTCCAAACAGAAATGTCAATACAATGCAATTTTCAGTTCTCTTGGACTAGCACCTGGTGAAGCATCATCTTCTCGGGGTGAATGCATTTGCCCCACTAACAGGGAAGTCTGATTGTTCCCTCGTGTGTGAGGCTGCTTTTCAGAACTCAGGGGCAGCTCTTCCTGATTGGACAGAGACCACAGAAGAAAACTAGCTCCTAGAAATATCTACTTACCCCTAATTTCCGTGGTAATCTCTCAGAAAGGTACAATACACCAGAGCAACCTGCTCTAACTTTGAAGCCTGCTCTGCTTTGAGCAGAGGGTTGCACTGGAAACCTCTAAAGTGCCCTGCAACCTGATTTTTTTCTGTGATTCTATGACACCCTTGTAGTTTAGCAGGTTTCTACTGTGTTCACATTTTGTCCTGCTTGATGCTGCCTTTCACAGCTCCCCAGTAAAACATGTTCCCTGCCTTTGGAAATACGAAGGTCTCTGTAGCAATTTCCATGATTCCCAAAAGAATTAAAAGGGATTTTATGAATTACATTGAACAATATTTTTGAGCAGAACTATATGACACAGCTAGGCTTAAGGAACAGGTGACTACAGGAGAGTATTCCAAAGAAAAATGTAAGTTGAATCCTAGCACTTACGAGGTGATTGTTGTGAAGCTGTGTTTCTTTACTCATTTCAGGATGATCATAATTTAAATTACCTGTCTGCTTTCCTTTTCTGCAAGAATTTTGCCTAAAAGTGGTGCCTAAAACCATGTTCTGCAGAGCCAAAATTTTGCTATTTGAGGTTCAATTGATTTCCCTTTCAGTTGAAAGGGCAAGCTCCAGGACACCAAACATCAATACTGTGACATTGCAGATGCTGGGCAGCTGATGTTAAATGCATTGCACATTTAGATCTTTTCCTGTTGCTCTCCCTTTGCTCATATGCCTTTTGCAATTTCTGAATTCTTCTTCCCATCACAGCCTCATTCCCCCTTTAGTTCTTTTTTTATTGTATGAACCTCTCTTAAAAAGAAGAATTTGAAAGGGTTTTCTGTACGTGGTATCATTACTGCGTGTCTGTTTCAAGTCTTTCTTACTTCCTAAAACAATTACCTCGCCAGTTCAGATCTGCTTGTGTGTTACCAGCTAATCAGCTTTTTACCCTCTGGTCTTCATGCCCTCCTTCACACGGTTCCTGACCCCTCCACCAGCGTGCCTCTCCTATTTTGTTCACAGTTTAATTTTTGCATTATTCTGTCCTCTTTCATCTCTCCGTGCTCTGCTAGATTCTCTTCTCTCCAATTAACTTTGTTCTTTTTCCTCTGCCATTTGAAGAAGCTCCCCTGATGAAATAGTTCACGTCACAGAATTGCCTTGGCTGGTGCTCGGGCCGTAGCAGCGTCTGCTCCTGAGCACCCACAGAAGTCAGTGGCATAACAACTGGCAGCAGTGCTACAGACAGGAGCCCTGGATTAGGTGCAGTGGTGATGGTTTGTGCTGGTTTCAGACAAGCTCTTTGGGGTACTAATGAGCCACATTATCTCTTGCCTGCACGGTATAGGATGAGAAAGGAGCGGGGCTGCCTTGAACGCCACGGACACATGAGGGAAAGCATCAGAACACCAGCAATACTAAGAAATTGGACCATGCCACTAACAATATTTTGATAAGAACTTCCCCTTAAAATGCCTTTGCAGCAATTTGAAGCTCACATGCAGGCTGGCAGAATTTCCATGAAGGAGCCTTGTTAGTCCCCTCTGCAGCGCTGATAAGCAGAGAGTCTGTGCCCTGCAAACAGCAGACATGTCTGGAAAATGGGCTGTGTCTGAATGCTCAGACCAATGGTATCTAGACAGGAATCCTCTGGGCAGAATCTCCCTTCTCTGATGGACAGCCTGCAATTTCCTATGGCCTTTTGCTGTCCCACCAGTTTTGGGAAGTTCGGGATATGGGTCTGAACTTTGCAGCATGAATATCTCTCTAACACCGTGAGCATCCCTTAATTTCGGATATTTCAGTTTCTCTTCCTACTAACTCAGAGATTGACTTTCAGAAACAGCATAAGAAACTGCAAACTTCAATATTTTAAAATAGTTATTCAGGAGGATTTCTGTGAGAGAGCCATGTAAGTTCATGCAAAAGGGTGAAGTCATAACTGTTTTTATCCTTAACCAGAGTCCCAGTCATAAAAAAAATACTGTAAACTCACTTTGATAGTGCTTTTAACTTTAATTCCCTGAATCTGAAATTACTTCAACTTGGCTAATTACTATTGTGACCATTTATGAGGACTCAGATTATTGCTGACAGCCTTCCAATGCCTTCTGTAATTTTCCACATCAGCCTGGAGAGGACAGACAATCTCGCCTGTAATTTACTACAAAGAGATCATAAAACAGAGAGCTCCTTGAGAAAGATCCCTGGTGGTCCCTTAGTGTTCCTTGATGAAAACATGATTAGTTGAAACTCAGATTAGTCTTTGCACTTCGTGTTGCTCTCACAGTTTAAAACCCAAATTGTGTAGATGAGCACAATCCTTTCTCAAAAGGTTAATTAAGGATCAAAATAAGTCACAGGACCCTGTTTTTCTCTTGGGCTGCATCAAAACCGGCAATGGACGACACTCCCTTCAGTGAGGCAGAAGTGGAAGGTGAATGTTCCACGTGGCATTAATCACTGTTAGTCAGGTGTATGTTCATAGTGCAGCTCCTGATTCACAGCAGCAGACAAGCACACAGACCTGAAGGCACTTTGTAACTTTGTCATGCCACACGTGGTTTTTGGCCCTTATTCACCTGGGAAATGATCTTTATCCATCTTGTGGTTAAGGCTGTGGGGTTTAGTGTGAGTGTAAACAGAATAATTACCAAAGTGATACATTTCCCTCCCTTAATGTAATAGACTTCTAAATGGACTTACAGGAAATTAAAGAGTTCCACATGCTGAAAAGAAATGACCATGTAGCATAGTGCAGTCAGCACAGAGCTCTATGCATATTTAATTAATGTTAAACCCATGAAAAAAAGTTGTATTTTCCTTTCACATGGAGTTAGAAACCCCAGACCTCAACTTCCCATTGTGACCTTGTATAATAAGAAGTTTTCCTGCCACCTGGATTCTTGGCTTCCATGTATGCATATTAGCAGTCAAAATGCTGAATTAATTTTTTAAAACTGCTGAAACAACACTGTGAAACATGCCTTCATCTCCCAAAATCTGACTAGTAAGTGCACAGCTTCCTCCCTTCAGTCTGCAGAGCCCACAGACCTCACTGGGTGTATTGAGGGGGAAATACTTGGCCAGTGGTCATGGGGCAAACTAAACTCCATGACAGTTTGGTTTCCAGTGGGTTTGGAGGGTCTGATTTGGTGTGAACAGTTACTGAATATCTGTCTCTTGTGTACCTTGTATTGTGAGGAAGGAGAAAGGAGATTCAGGTCTAACAGATTTGTTCATGCCCCCTAAATAATTAGGGGTCTAACTGGGATTTGTACTTTGTGCTGGCATTTGATATCCACTTTGCCAGTTGCACCTCAGCAAATGTAGACTCAATTAAATCAGCTTTATGATGTCTTTATGTAGCTGAAAAGGTGATGTGAATTGTGTGCTGTGAGTTGAATTGTGTGCTGACCTTGCTGCAGCTCCACAGGGCCCGTGGGCCAGGAACAGGTGCTTAAAGCAACACTTCCCAGAGACCACTCAGAGACTGCATTAATCAGCTAATGTGACGTTCCATTCTAATTAGAACTACTAGTTCTAACTGCTGAGAAGTTTTGGAGCCCAGTTTCAGCAGGAGTAGAATTCCAGATCTTTTAAGCATGGCTCTGTGAAATACAATTTTAAGGTTAATTTTGTGTTTATTTACTTTCTGTTTTCAAGTTGCTTCTTGATCACATACAAAAACTTTTTATGCTGCCTTCTGGCAGCTGTTGAAAGAAATTTTTTTTTTCATAGCAATTAGGCAAGCAACATTATAATTTACAGTTTTTTCTAAGAATAACTAGAAAGCAATTCAATCAAGGCATCTTCTCTGTGTGTGAATGGCTTGCCTGCATCGTGATGCTTGAAGTTCTGAGAAAATAAATTTGGTTTTGTGTGTCAAAGGAGGCAAACCAGCTGGATTTTAATGTGATCAAAATTCTACATAGTATCCAGCAACAGGACCATAATTAAAGAATATTAGTTCAGTATCTGGGCTGTTGTGCAATTGGAAATGGGAAGAAATATTCTAAGATATGTAGGAGCAAGGTGAAAAGAACATTCTTTCAAATATTCCCCACTTATTGGCGGAATAGCAAAGCAGTGCACATGCAGTGTTTGTGTGTTTACCACCTGCCTGACACAATGTCAGGCTTCCTTTCAATACGAAGCAACACTAAAATGTTTAGGAAAGAAAAATGGAAAAAAGAGAACACGATTTGAATGAACCCAGTATGGGCTTTCCTAATTCACAGAGCAACAGATTTTAGCCCACACTACTAAGCAGCCTGTTCTGTACTGGAAATATTTCTGTACTGGAAATATTTCTGTACTGGAAATATTTTCTGCCGTGCCTGTGACCCCACAGACAGCTGAACTGGGATGAGATGCCTTTGCCTGGACATTTCCTGACAGCAGGTCCCTTCTGAAGCGAGCGGCGCACGCTGAGCTAGAAACTCATTTGAAATCCTGACTTGACCAGTTCAGATATGTGCTAAGGAATAACAAAATGATTTCTGTAAAGGTGGATTGGCCTTGCTGAACCCTAGGAAATGATGCCCTTTACTTGCTGGCAGGAGTCTGGCATTCAATTTTTAAAAGGCACATTCAAAATCGTACTTTCAAGGCAGTGTCTAAATGAGTCATTGTCCTAGAAATGTGTTTGGCTCACATCTTTCTGAAGGCTAAAGGAAAAAGGGTACTTTCTTTTTGATTTGGACTAAACACAATTTATAATATTGCTGTTTTATTACAGACAGTGGGAGAAGGGTATAATATTACATGAGAAGGGTGTGATGGGCTACTTTGGGGACAGAGTCAGGAGTGTGTCAGTCAGCTGAGGCACAGGAAGGGAGATAAGAGAAAAAACTGAAAGCTGAACACAAAAGAACTCCCCTCTCCTGTGCATTTACACAGCAATTAGATCAAAGACCCTGATAACCATGAGCTTGATGAAATTTAAGGTTGGCAGTAGTGCCTATTTGGGTAATGAGGTGTCACTAGAGTGAAGATCACAACATGTAACTACAAAAGAAAGAAGCCTGCCAGGCATTGTTAAACCTCTGCTTTTCATTGCAGACCCAAGATTCTCCTGAATCCTTTATGCAACGAAAATTTTAATCAATGTGCTTAACCTTAAGTCTGTCATTAGTGTAACACTGGATCTGAAATGTGCTGTGCTGAGCTGAGCCCCCTCTGGTAATGTGGTGTTTGGAATTGGTCAGTGTGTGGCAGTGGGCACTTTAATCAGCTGGGTACCACCTGCAAACACACAGGCACAAGGGACTCCTGCCAGAGGGGCATTCACAGCTTCAAACACACAAAGCAATAGGAGTGAATAGATACAGATTCCAGTTGTTAAATTTTAAGTTCATTAAAATTTGGAAGTTTGGAATAGTTCATAGTTCAAACTTTGTGGATAATTTAAGCATCAATAGCACTACCATGTTACACACAATCAAGACCATAATTGTCTCTAGAGTTTAATCGAATTGGCTGTATATTAACTCTACTAAACTTAATGGGTGCTTTTCTACTGATTCAATTTGAGTCAGCATTGGATGCAGATATTCCTTTAATATTACGGTAACTTATTTAAATAATCCGAATGCTTTCACACCTGCTTCCATTGAATAAATAAATGCCTGAGCCTTTCTGGGCAGCAAGAATCTTACCTGCATCATTTCATGGTGGATATTTGCCTGAAGTTACTACACTTGGAGCACCTCAAAGCACTTCCTCGACTGCGCTTTTCCACAGTTCTGAGCTGGAATTTCAAATGAAATCCCTGTGTTTGTGTTTCTGCTTCTGTCTGTGGAGCTGCTGCTAAAGATGCAGGAGCCCTGGGACATTGCTAACACACTCTGGTATTACACAGCACTGCTTGAGAAATCTCAGTGTCTTAAAGGGGAGGATTTTCCCCAAGCCTCACAGCTGGAAAACTGAGGCGTAAAGATACAGGTTTTACCTGAAACCACCAATTTACAACTGTGCTTAGCCAGGGGGAGAATCTGACAGTCCTGATTCTACAATAGACCTCCCAGGCAATTGTATTCCAATCTGATTTTACCATTTTATTGCCATAATTCCAGACCTAATTCTTAGGTCTTATCCACCCTATGAGGTACGGCAGTTCTGATTGAATTATTTCATTAAGAACATTTCTCAGGATTTGGTTAAGGGCTGTGAGTTTTATTTTGCGTGGTTTCTGCAGTGGGTGACTTTGTGGAGCTGCATTATATTACCAGCTAAAGTGTCAGAAGAAGGCAGACACGATGCTGTGAAAGTTGTGCAGAGCTTGGCGTGCAGAGACTTTCCCTTTGCAAAACAGATGATTGTTCCGAGGCAAACCTATCCAAGAGCTCTCCCCGTATTTCCTACTATCCCATCTGCCAGGAAACACTACTCAGGCAAAACATTGAAGCTCATTTTGATGATATCAGCCAAATTTTGGCACCTAGAAATTAAACTACTTTTGAAAATATCCTTCACCATCTTCCCTGGAGGTTTTGATGGAGTGATGACTCGTTTATCTCACTCGATGCCCTTCCACTGGTCTGTGTATGTCTGCATGATGAGTACAGTTTCATTTGGCTCATGTTCTTTTTAGCCCATCTTTGGTATATTCTTCTCTGGGATTGCCATGCATTTACTCCCCCCTGCCCCTTTCTTCTTAAAAAGAAATATGCCTAATTTCCAACAGATCTATAAAAAACTCATGATCCTTTATACAAGTTTGTGAAATTCATCTGACCCTCTGTTTTTTCCTTTCAAGTAGATACTTATGCTTTGCCAAATAGGAGGGATTTTATAGGGTTTTAAAGGACCCTTTGGAAGGTTTACTTAAGGGATTGAACTTTCAGTGGAGTGTAAACAATCACACATTAAGGTTATGGCTTATTTGTCTTGCAGCACTTTTGTCAATAGCCTGACCACTTTTTCTTTGTAATCTATTTTCATTTCTCTTTTTGCCTGCTTCCATATTTTGGGTGAAGTAAGTAATGAGGACAGAGTTACTTTAATTGTCTCCAGCCAGGTTTTTAAATGGTGTCATAAGTGCTACATCTGATTGTCTGTTTGAAACAAATAATTGGTGACAAGTCAGGCAGGGAGGGTATTGGCAAACCCCAAATTACAGACACATTTGTTTTTAATTTAAAGAATCACTTTGCTTCAGTGGCCACATTGATCTGCTACCTTAAAGCACAATGAAATATGAGCAAACTTAATTATCTAGCTGCACAATGTCTTTGCTATCTAGAAAATGCAGTACTTCATAACAAACCTATAAGGAGGAAACACAAAAATCTCTGATATTAAAATGGTCTTTAAAGTACAGCTGGAAGTAAATTAATTCTCCATTTCAATATACTAATTGCTGTTCTTATATTTATTCTCAATGCCTTGTCTATTTTGAGTTATTGATAAACATTGTGTTTACATTTACATTTTGGTGATGAAGAATGTTCTTGTTGCTGAAGTTCCTCTACCAATGATTGTGCAAGATCCTTCTTTTGCATAGTTTTAATGTGATAGTTTACTGCCTGAATTAAGTGATTTAAATGCTTTTCTAGTTCTACTCACCCTCAGGTATCCTTATGATAATTCAAAACTACCTTGCATTTATCTACTTATTACACACAACCTACTAGAAAGCCTGTGAATACTAAATATGTACTAAGTATCTCCTTTATGATTGTCTCCTTTCAAAAATGTAAAATTAAACGTTAGTCCAAACTGCTGAAGAGTTTTCTTCAATTAATAGAGGACAAAGAAAGAAAATAGGCTATCTTTAAAGAACAGATACATCCTCAGAGAAATTAAATATCATCTGTAATGCTTTGCATTCCTTGGCAGGTTTGTATGTTGGGCACTTGAGGAAGTAACATTTATTTAAAGTTCTGTGAAGTAAACAACCTGTTTTAGCCTGAAGAAAGAAGCGCAGGAAATAAACAATAGCAAGCAAAGTCTGTCTAAACTGCAACTCCATGGTAATAACTTGAAACGGGCAGAAGTTGTGCTGACAATTCAGTCAAAACAGGCAGGTGCCAGGTCATCCTGGGGAATGAAATGCTCGATTCATTCACTGCTCAAGAGGCTGAGCTGCTGAAACCGCTTTGAAGTTTTCTTGTGATCTTCTATTGAGAAGCTGAGAATCAAAACTACAGAGAATTTAAGGAATAAAAAAGAGAAAAGAAACAAAACCTGGTAAAAAAAACCCCCAAACAGATTCAGAGGCTTTGACTTCAGTTTTCTTTTTCCAGGTTTTGCTTTACAAGAATGTTCTAAGAAACAGTCCTTGGGGGTCAAAGAATGGCTGAAATCAGTCTGCCTATCCCAAAAGGAAAATGCAGACACAGAAGCTAAATTTTGGGCTGCTGATTTTCAGTGTGATCTCTAGATAGGTGTTAGGAGATGCTGTATTTAGGAAATGGTTTCAGTGATCTCATGTTACCCACAATTCTGAATGGTGACCCTTTTGCTTATTCGGAAGATGTTCAGTTTCTCGTCTGAGCTATTCTGATTGTCCAATTAAAAAGTGATTTCTTGCTGTTCAGTGTGCCTGTTGGTATAATTTTTTCATGACAATTAGTCATTCACAATGGCAATCAGTTGATTTGGATTTTATAGCACTGGCAGTGTCATGACTGTCTCTGAGACAAACCTCCCACTCATTCCTCTTCCACTCTGAGAACTCATATTACCTCTGAATTCTTTCCAAAGCATCAGGATGTAATGCACTGCCTTTACTGCAATACAATAAATCAGGAGCAACAGTTTATGAAAATGTTCTTGAAGGGATATAACTACATGAAATAGCAAATAATAGTACTTTTAGGTATCTAAACTAATGATTGTAATTTCACTTTCTCTATGCTATCTCTTCTTCCTAGCCGGGGTAATGATCTGTCTTATCACTAAAGTGCCTCTACTAAATCTTTTGAAATGTCAAAAGAGAACTAATATTTACGTCAGAATAATAACTACAATTACTTACCCACTTTTCAATTCATTTGCAGTCAATTATTCCGTAGTACTAAGAGAAATAGAGCCTTACTGTAATACTGGAATGAGTTTAATTAATCCTTTTCCACATACAGCAGGCTGATAAATGAAATTCAGCCTGTAATTTAAGAGCTCAGGGAAATAGTATGATATTAAAGGTGCTTTGAGTGATTGACAGTTTAATTTATTACAACGAGCGATTGTCTGTCTCACCTTGGAGTTCATTCCAGCTTTGCAATTAATGGTTTCAGCTGGGGAGAAGATCATCATTCCATGAAGACTTTCCAAATAATTTTTTTTATAGAATTCTTGGCATCACCTATCAATTGCTACACACTTGTAACCCTTTATTTTGTAAAAGTGTCTGGTAAAGAATGCAATGTGTAACACCAAAAGTGGTGCCAAATAGTTCACAGGAGATGGAGAATATGATATATTTGTCTGGGAGAATTTCCCACTAGTTGGTATCATATTTTCATCAGGAAGGAGAAAGGGTAATTGGATTTAAATGTCAAGATGTTCCTTCTGAAGGTTTGCAGTCACACATCTATTTTCTCAGCTACAGTTTTTGCTTGTGATTATGAAAACTGCACTCACTTGTCACTGCAGATGACAGTAAGGAATTCTCCAGGAGCGAGTTAAATGCTGAACCATAACCTAAACCCTTGACACAAGCAACATAACCCCACTACTACAGACAAAAGATAAATTACTCCACTGGATTTGGTAGATCATAGGTGAAAAAGTGATTTAACTAAGAATCAACCCAGACAAAGCTAAGAAAGATTAATCCAGAAATAGACTTCTAATTCAGGAAAATACAGATTCAGATGTCCGAGAGGTAAAGGCAGAATCACCTAGAGAAGGAAAAGGAGGGCATTTTTTACTTTCCTATCCCTTGGATTTTTCTAGATATTTAGAAGCAAATGGAATGAAAGATTCCTGGAACATCAGTTTTTTCCTAGATTGGCACACTTGTGGGTATGTTTAAAATAGAAAAAAAAAGGAGCTTTAATAAATGATGTAGAAATATGCAGATAACTCCTCATCCAACTCCCTTGGCAGCAGTTCTGTTCCAAGCATTTGACCCTTACTCTGCTGCTCAGAAGGTGTTGGCTTCTCCTGACTCCTGCTGAACCCAAAAACAGCTGAAGTGGCAGAGTTAATGCTAATTATCGTTTAGTAAAATTGGGTGAGCAAGAGCTGTCACCTTCCTTCATTGTCTTTACTGGGAAAGGGATACATTTAATTTTTTTTTCTAGAATCTCTTTCGATTAGAGAGCCCAGGGGGTTTCTCTTGTGGTGCTGAGTTGCAGGGAGAACCCCATAAAGACCATCTTTTGTGAATTTTGGGTTTGTATTCCTGCTGTGTGTCGTGTTCAGCTGTTCACCTGATCACATATGGAAAATATTTCTTGTGAGTAAGGACAACATAATTTCAGTCATGCACCTGGTGTGCTATTGTCATAGCAATGCAACATATACTTAAAACATACTTGGCTTACAAGAACTGTTTTACAAGCACTGTTAGGATATTTGTTAATTTTTTTCCTTTTATAGCTCAGTTTTTTAAGAGGATGCTTGCAACGCTTTAGGAAATGCACAGCTCATTGGTGCTGTTTGATACAGAGGCAACTGTTTGTGCATTGTCAGTCTGTGTGCTTTGTTTTAAATATGCAGTATCTTTGCTTTTTCTCATTCTGTTCTTTTTTTTCACCCCTATTCTGGACTGGTATCTCAAAGATTCAGCATTAAAGGCTGGTTTACTTAGAATGCTTGGGTATGGAAGATCATACCTTGGTCTAACAAGGAAAGAACGCTGAGCATCAGGGAAAGAATCAGGGATCTTGTGGTTGCCTGTTGGGTCAGATCAGGAGAATTCAAGCTTATTCCAAGCTGCACAGGATATTTGTAACCTCTCCCTGGGGGTCAGTGACAGCTCCAGAAGGTCTTGGCATGGACCTTAGTTGTTCCCTCCCAGAAGAGCTGGGCTTAGAGACTCCCTTCGGGCTAAAACCCTCAGCCATTGTTCAGACAGTGGCAGCCAGAGCCCCTGGCACAGCAAAAGGAGCCAGAAACCAGCAGCTGCTGGCACAAAGTGAGTTGATTCTGTGGGGCTTGCTCAGGTTTGTATAAACAGAATCCCTATATTGCTGGTGGTTCCTTTGGCCGCCTGGAGGCACAACAGTGATTCTTTCCCGGCTTAGAACCCTCTCTTGCCTTAGCCACTGCAATCTGGGGGTTTGCACAAAGATTTCCTGCTTCCCTTGTGCTTGACACATCGGTGAAAAACAGGCAGGAGAGCATGAACACAGGCTGGGGCCAGGGCTGATCTGCAAGGCTCCTCGTGGGGAAATGAGAGTGAAGAGGAGAGCTGAAGTGTTGATGTCCCACTAATGTCTGGTGGGTGACTGGCAGGCACCTGGACAGTGTTTCTCCCCTTCCTCTCCAGGTGCTCTCCTGTTGATGTACCAAAGCTGCTCTGTCAGGAAGTCTAATTTGACAGTTACAAATTTCTAAATAACCTCAGGCTTCTGAGCCACTTAATGAAAGCAATTCATAAGAGATACCGGGGTTGGGAGCAAGACCTATCCAATAACCTCCTGTTGCTGATACTATTTATGATAGTGCTGTCCTCTGCTCTTACAGTGCCTCCCAGTCCCAGTGTCCCTGGTAATGAGATGCATTTGGCATCACTCAAATTCAGTGGGTGGACAGTTATAATGAGATGATAGATTATGTGAGGCAGGGTGAGTGTGCGGCCGTAATTATTTTCAAAAAGTGCAAATCCCAGTTCTTACAAACAGCTCTAAATGAGCTTTCTTATCTTTGCATCATAAGCATGGCCTTCTTCAGACAATGGATAATCACTGAAGTAGATTTTAGTCATTTTTATCTAAGGATGGAAAACTACAATACTTTTTTTATACGGTTTTACCAGTATATGTAGAATATAGCAACCAAATTAAAAAATATGACTTTGTTTTTTTATTTTATTATTACTGCATTACATCATTTTAGAGCTCCATGTATGTCATTACTCACTGGGCTGTTATTTAAATGCTTTTTCTTTATACCTACCTTTGAACACAATGAATTGTTGCTTGTACATTTAACTTTGAATTCCTAGTTAGATGGGAGCTTCAGGTTGTGGTGTTTTGGATTTTTTTGGGGTTTTTTGCATTTTGCTTTTCTTTTGCTTTGCTTTTTAAATCTGTGAATGCCAAGGAAATGAAACTGTTCCTTTCCTTTCAGTTTGGACTGACTTCTGTACCTGTGAAGGCTCCTTCTGTACATCAGCAGGTTGTTTGGCACCACATATCACATGTACTTAATCCAGTCCCTGTAGCTATTTTTAAATTCCACCAGTTATGGGCAGAAAATACAAATTCCTGTTGTGCTGTGACTCATCACTGGCCCTGTGCAGTCTGATACTGGGCCACCCAGTAGATGTGACAGAGTTAACAACTTCATTCATCATTATTTCAGAGGTATTCAGTTAAGAAGGAATATTGTGAGTTAAGCTTCTGAAGAACAACCAGACAGTTTAAATTGCCTTGAAACGATTAAATGCTCATCCACTCATTAACAGTGAGGAAATCCCGTGGATTCCTCTTTTCCATGGCACTTCTTTTTCCTGACAGAAGTAAATACCTTGGCTTAGTGTGGCTGAGGAAGAGAGAAGTTGTGTAGGGTTGGCTGGTGCTGAGGGGAGCACTCCTGCCTGTGGCAAAGGGACTTCTGTGAAACTCAGGCTCAGCAAAGCAGAGGTACATTTAGAAGTAGTTAATGGCATATTAGTAGGATGATCAGAGAACCCAAGGCCTTGCATAATCTGAACAAAGTACAGGTTCCTGTCTTACAGGTTACCTTCCCTCTCCTGGAATTGTGAAGAGCAACAGAGAGCCTGGAGCCCTCCCATGAGCATCGTTCCAGGGAGTCTCCAGAACTGGGGGGGGGGGTGCTGTGCTCTACCCTCAGCTACTGTGGATAAGGTGGGAGGAAGCCAAAGACATCAGTAGAATTTATCAGCTGCTATTTTTAAAGCTGTAGGATCTTTTTTTTTTTTTTTCCCCTCCCCAGTACATAAGGGAGCAGGTCCATGAGGTCACCCCTCTGATACCATCTTAATTTCAACATGCTCTATAAAGGATCACAGAGCAGGCCTAGGGGCAAGCTGAAATGTAGAACGCATAAAAAGTTTTTCTAGGCTGAAAAAGTTTAGGAGCAGCAGGTCTTGAGAGGAGGAGGTTATACCTCCACTCTGCCTGACAGATGTCTGCCTAACCTGTGCCCGTAAAGAATGATAGGGTTTCCATAACCTCTGTAAGCCACCTGTTCAGTTATAATTGCCTTTTGATGTACAGAGTTTATCCCAATCTAAGTCCTTTTCAGGGAAAATTAAGCCAATTTTGTCTTGTTGTCTCCCCAGCAGATGCAGAAAATCATTCAGCAGACTCCCTCCTAGTAAGACTATTTTACACTAAGACAATTCGTCTCCTGTCCTCTCCTGATCTTCTCTTTTCTGCATTAAAAAAAAAAAAAAAAAAAAAAGCAATCTGAATCTTCGAATTTTTTCCCCAAAGCTTTTAGTGTCCTTGCTGACTCCCTTGAAGCTCCCTGTTCTGATCTGCTTGCTGTGGCAGAGTGTGCCAAAAAGATAAACTTTTCTTTAGACTCCAGATCTTTAAGGGGCTTGGTCAGTGATTCAAACAAGAGTCTCATGAGGGTCTTGCATGTTTGGAAAGATCTGTGAGCGTGTGATCCCCTTACAGCCGCTGTGCAGGAACAGTGTGGAGGAACAAAGGAAGTTCTCCAAAAGAACATTTTTGTGCAGGATCAGTTAGAGGATGTTCTCACTGTTGTTTTTTTTTTTTTTTTTGCTCCCTGACATTCAGGAGCCAGGGAGGCTCTTTGTGCTGTGTGCTATGGAGCTGTTCTACATGATCAATAAGTTATGAAGCTGACAATGCTTAAATGATTAAATTTCCAGCCATGGTAGCAGGTTCCTTCTCTGCTCTTGCAGTTTTTATTCCACTGAATAGTAATATGTCAACAAATGCCAAAAATAAATATTTTAAAACATCTTTTTCATAAATCTTGTGACCCCCATTTTGACTGACAGTCTTTTATTTACACTGGGGCTGTATAAAAGCATTCCACTTCTTGCATTTAGGATATTAATCACTCTCAATGATGATGGCTTGCTGTAATTCCCGAGTGACTGAACTATTCTTTGTGCTCTGACACAATTTGTAAATCATGGCCATAAAGATTTACTTGAAGAGAACCACATTATGTAATGGGGCAGACTCTGTTATAGTTGTAAAATCCCACCAAATAAGATGGAAATTCAGTATGGTCATGAGGTCACTTGAGATTGTTGTTTTGTAGAACAATCATGGTGAGAACCCAAGTACCCCCCAAATTACAGGCATGAATTGGCTCCATCCTCATCCATGTGCATAGTTGTAATGTGATGCTTGAAGTGTAATTTTCAGAATTTTCAAGTGTCCACATGACTGTGTTTTTGAAAGATGCTTCATAAATGAGAAATTTAAAAAAAAAAAAAAAAAAGAGAAGCTTCTGAAGATCTTTGATTTGAAGCCCCAAAAGTTAGAGGAAATGTGTTCCATTTCTATCAAATACTTTAAATAAAAATCTCTAGCTTGCAGAGGATATCTAGCTTCTAATGTTTGAAGAAATTAATTTAAATACAAATTTAAATGCTGAAGAAAAAAGTTACCAATTATGTAAAGGAGTTATATTTAATATAACCCGTTTTTCATGCAGGAAGGAAACTTCTCCGATATTCTGCAATAATTTAATCTGTAAGAGCTGCTTTGAAGTAGCACAAAACTCAATGGGGATAAAGTTGAACCCAGATCCAGGCCCAAACCTCTGGGATGGAGAGGTGTTAAGGACACTTCATTCTCTGCTGGTCAGCAGCAAAGGTTCCTGTCCCTCCAGGCACACTCTGAAGTTCATCCCACTTTTTGCAGGAGTAATCTTTCTATTGTCTTAAGCTCCCCACTTGCCTTACAATAACAAATAGCAAAGACAGTGTCTTTGCTGTGACTGAATAAGAGTTAAATCCCTGTTGTTGAATTTTTAGGCTGGAGGTACAGCTGTCATTGGATTGCTTTCACCCTTTTGTTCCTGGTGAATCCTGTAAATTAGCAGCTGACTTTCTGCTGATTAAACTCTTTTGTCGCATCCCCTTAAAGTAAACCTTGATTTCTGCAGGGCACGTGGAGGATCCTGCGTGGCCCTTCTGTCACAGCCTCATGCAAGGCTGGGCAGTGTTTCCCTTGCCCAATTCTCTGCAGACTGAGCACTGAACTGGGACCAGGAATGGTGTGAATAGATCTCCAAATGAAATGAATTCTGCACTCAAGTTTCAGCTACCTGGTTTCAATTTCGAGTTTTAGGGTTGCTGTCTGAGTAGTCCCACTGAGTTTCTGGCTCAGCAGTCTTGCCCATTGCCCTCCTGCCCCTCTGCTTTATTTCCAGCAGCATCAGCCCAGTTTCTCTAATTCCCTTTATTATTTTGGCAGTGTCCTTAACCAGTGTCAGCCAAGGCAGTGTGTTTGTGTTACTGATTTCTTCTTTTGTAAGTTATAAGATTGATAACTTGCCCTTTCCTGATCCTGTATCCAGTTTATGATAGACAACATCCCTGGCAATACCTGAAGCAGAAGAGGAATCTGGTTTGCAGTGTGTAGCAAACCACAGCTTGTTTATTTACTGAGTTCATTTTAATCTCTGGATCTGTGATTATAAACTGCAATGCAGTTATTTCTTTATCTCTAAATTAAGGTAATTGTGGGGTTGGATTTATGGAGAGAGATTTAGTTATATCAGATGGAAATTTTTGTTTGTTTTGTTGGTTGATTCTGAGAGCTGGAGAAGGGTGGATAAAGCGATTAAAACAATTTCCTGCTGCACGTGAGGATTGTTAGGGAACCTAGTGTCATTCTTCTCTGGAGAAGCAGAATTCAGAAGGCTGTGGATGAGTTTTCTCACTGAAGAGATGCAAGATAATCAAGGTTGAGAGTGGATATTCTTCTGAACACTTTGTGAAAATATTATGGTTCGCATCCAGCCTCCTTTAGCAACAGTAAATTTACCATTGAGAAACAAAGGAACAGGGAGATACCATAATAGCAAGATTTTATTATCACAGTTTGTATATACCCATTACATATTGTGTTTTCAGCCAAGCCTGTTGACACCAACTAGATATAAAGTAGAAGATGGATTTGGGTAAGGGAAGATATTTTTCTTTATAAAGTTCTGTCTAATATCAGGAGGATTTGAAATATTTTTCCCTTTGCTTCATAGCAAACCGCCCTCAGGAAGTGAGCTTGCAGTTCCATGTGACCAGGTTATAGTGTTTTCCCTATGTTCTCATTTTCAGCTGAGCTACTGTCACTGCCTTTGGACAAACTCCGTGTCATGGCAATGGTGAATTGAAATTTATTTACTGTGAGGATCCTTATTGAGGTTTACAGTGCACCAGAGCAGGCTAAAAGCCTGCACTCTCAGTTGCAGCGACTGAGATGAAGAGCAGTAACTTATAAAGCTTTTGTAATCCAATTGTACTTTAGCTGTGTGTTTTTACACTCCCCTTCCCAGGCAATATATTTAACAGCCTCTGGAATTTATGATGCATTCCCATAGTGTATCACAAGTTTTACAAAGACTTATGTTAAAGTTATCCTTTCTCTCAAAGCCAGTGTTATTTCCTCCCTGCCAGCAGCTCTCTGCCATTTTGATTGCTGCTCTGTTGTGTCTGCCAGGGATGACTTGTACCCCTAAGAACTCGTGGTTGTTCAGGATTCCTATCATATTTATATGCTAATGTTTTAATCAGACGAATTCTCCCTCCCTCATTTTACCTAATGAATGATGACCTTTCTCTCTGCTCCCCGTCTAATAATATATTTAGATGGTAACTATAAATCCTCTTAGCAAATTAATTGGTTATGGATGTCTGCCATATGATATATGTCCCTCTCAGTATGAGCAAGTGTTTTGTTTAAACAGGAAAACAAACTAACATCTTTCTTTTCCTTTTTTTTTTTTTAATGCACAGAGTTAGTTACTTCAGATTCGAAGTACATAATGTAATAGATGAATTATCTGAAAGTATACTGAACTAAAAACCTCACTTGATGCTTGAAATCAAAGGAGTCACTTAGCATTCTGTTTGAGTGTATATATTCTTCTTTGCAGCTTCCAGTTCTCTGACTGTTCACTGGAAAAATGTTTGTGTAGATTAAGGTGTCTTTTTGGTTTTGACCCCCCTCCCCGGGCCTTTGAGCAATCCAGCAAAAACCCTTCAACACAGGGGCAGAAAAATGTTCATTGTAACGTCCACGTGCATGGACTAAAATTTTAAGTTCCCTCTTTTCCACCCCGATCACGTCACAACATTTTCTGGTAACTTTATCGACTGAAAGTATCAATTCTCATCTTCAGGACGAAAATGACACCAGTACCTTACATAGATCAGATGGAGCACCAAGAGCAAATATTTAGCTCTCTCTAGAGAGCATTTTTAAAAATCAGGACAGGGTTTGCCATGCAAGCCATGCATTTGGTAAAGGATAGGATATTCCCAGGATTTTGCTTTAAGGCACTTGTTAAATGGGACACAGGCTGGGGGAGGATTTTCAGTGGATGCTGTATTTTCAGTACCTGCTGGGCTGAGTAGAAAGAACCAATAGACTGGAATAGAGCTCACAGCTGATTTATTTAGCCAACTGTTGATCACCTGTGTCACTGGAGGACAGGGCACCTTTGACGTAGATGTAATATTTGCCATAAACATTTTCACAGTATTATCTACCTATGTGCGTATTTCATATTTTGGATGTCTGATGGTGAGGGTAATAATGTGAGGATTAAAAGACTTGACCCTACTGCTGCCCCTGAAGAACCCCTAGAGATGCTAAAAGTGGTTCTGACAAGAAGTTCTTCAGTGAAATGCTTTGAAAATTATGCCAAAGAGGGAGAGAGACACAGGACAAAGGAACATCAAGGCTGTGCATTCTGGGTTTTGAGAGTAAGGTGAAACAGCTGTGAGCAAAAGCTCCTTTAAACAAAGAGTGACACAAACCTGTAAAATGACCTTTACCCAGAGCAGTGTGGTTTGATCAGTAAATTCAAGAAAACCTGAGGTGCTGTATGGTGGCTTAATGAGCTTCATGGAAAGGACAAGCATGAAATTAGAGATTAATTAGTTTTTTATAACTTAGATATTTGTCATCTTGTTCAAGAAGGATGTTTTCAATTAATTCCAGTATAAGAGTTGAGATTAATCAACAGTTGAGACTAATCCAAAAAAAGTGCACGGAGCAGTTTGGAAAAGACATGATGTTTTTGGTATTAGGCTGGGGCTGTGAAGGTGGTGATGAATGGCTGAATAACCCAAGTACACAGAATGACACAGAATATCCTGAGCTGGAAGGGACTCCCGAGGACCATCCAGTCCAACCCCTGGCCCTGCACAGACACCCCAACAATCCCACCCAGAGAGGATCATCCAAACCCTCCTGCAGCTCTGGCAGCCTTGGGGCTGTGCCCACTGCCCTGGGGAGGCTGTTCAGTGCCAACCACCCTCTGGGGGAAGAACCTTTTTCCGATACCCAACCTAAATTCCCTGACAGCACTCCAGCCACTCCCTTGGGTACTGTCACTGGAATGAAGGGATTGGAGCTGCCCCTTGTGAGGACGTTGAGGACTCCAATGAGGTCTTCCCTCAGTCTCCTCTTCTCCAGCTGAACACACCAAGTGCCCTCAGTGTCCTCACACGGTTTCAAGTCAAGGCCCTTCCCTATCCCTGTGGCCTCCTTTGGATGCTCTCTAAGAGCTCAATATCTTCCTTATATTGTGCTGCCCAAAACTGCACAGAGGACTCAAGTATTCAATAAATAAGCTATATAATGGTGTTTCTGCTTGAAAGGTGGAAGTCAAAGCTGCTTGATTCGCATGGCATAGCAGAGATCCATTTATTTTATCTTTTACTCATCAGAAAGAACGTGCCAGGTGTAAAAGCAGAAAGAACAAGGAAATAATGATTGAACATTTTTGACTTTACCATTAACGTCTTATAACTCCCAAAAAATCCTGATTTTGTAATGTTGGCAGGAAAAAACTACTGGTTCAAGGGATGCTGTAACTAATAATGGTTTGAGTGTGGGTGAGTGCATGTTCATGTGTTGCAAGGGCAGCTCCTGTCCTGAGGGCAGGTAATTTTGATGGGGTGCATGTCTAGGTTGGCACTAACAGACTGGAGCTGTGTAAACATGTTTCTTGCCAAAGCAATTGTGATTAGAGCCCCCAGTAATGGGAATTTCAAATATGGGATTAGAGATTCCCCAGTAACTTTAAATTAGAAATAAAGGTGGCCAAGTTGGTGGAAGCGCTGTCAGGAGCAGATGCCTTCAAAAATAAGAGCAACAAAATGCTTTTGCAGGTTTTACAAAGAAATAAGGAATAAGATTATGTGTTTAGTTGTATCTTCTCCAATTTTATGGGCAGTTAACAAGCCTGCCAGTCAGTTAATAAAACTAGAATGAGAGATAAGCAACTATTTGCTGATAGTGTGATACCTACACATGCAGTTTCCCCTTTTTGAAGATAAAACCCAATTAATGCAAGGATTGTAACATGGGGAACTAACTAAACAAAAGATTGCCACAGATCCTGCTGAAAGGAATATTATCAGCTGGCAATCACTAATGATGTGCTTGAGGGATCAGCCCCAGCTTAAGCCTGCACATTCTATTGATTAATCATGTGTGTGGATGGAGCAGATGTGGACTGAAGCTCGTGGGTGGTGAGTGGAGGGAGGTGCTGCAAACACTGGGGACTGCAAAATCACATACAGAACTAACAGCACAACCTGGCTAATTTTCCACTTTTAGGGGTGGAATGTAACTCTATGTTATGGTCAAGTCTCTTGGAAGTGATGGAGGAGGAGAGGGCGTGGTGAGCAGGTGGGGGGTCACAGTGCATGATGGGCTGGCAGTGCCTGGCTGGGACCCTCCAACAGCAACACAGAAATGCCAGTTTGGATCAGCTGGCCTGGCCCCCAAAGGGGGAGTCATGTTGGATGGGAAAAATAGTCTTAAAAGGGAGCTGTGAAAAAGACTCTATTCTAAATCAGGAGTTTTCTTTGATATCAGAAACCAAAGGCTTGGGTTCTGTGAGCAGATACACGGAAGGGGTTTGAAAGGAGACAAGGCTGCAGTTTCTTTGCAGTAGTGTAAATTAAATAAATATAATACTGCAGAACCCCTGCTGATCATCTGCAGAGGTGGAAGATATGGTTTTCCCTTGACTGCTGATTTCACTTTTTCTCCTGTTAAGTTAGTTGTTTAAGCGTTTTGAGCTCCACAACCCTCTGTGTTCTCTCAGCCAGGACATCCATTAAACAGTTTCCTGAGCCTGGGTACCTTGACCAGGTGGCTGTACCCACACCACACCCCTCTTTGTGGGTTTACATTGCTGAATTACCAGTACATTTCCTACTTCTTGAAACAGTGCTCTGTGTTATTCAACTCTGAGTCAGTCCTGCTCCTTTTTCTTCCACAAGGTATTTGTTCTGTTCGTGCTCACATGTTCTGTGCCTGAGCTCTGCTGCCTCTTGGTGGGGGTGTATGTGAGGATTCTTTTATCTCTCACCAGGGTATCAGAGCTGGAAAATCTCCCATATTACAGCAGGACATTTCTTTTGTCTGGGTGGTAGAAGGTGTATAATGTTCATTTTCAAAGTCTGCTCCATGAGGCTACTTTGTGTTAATTTGCTATTGAATTACTACACTTTGAGCTGGGAGCTTTAGGAAGCACAGGCTTCAGTATTAAATAAAAACCTATTCAGTCTACTTTGACATCAGCTCCCCATGCTGCACGGTGTTCATTTATTTTTAAGCTCCAATTTCGTCTGTATTTGTAATCGAGAACAATACTGCGAGTGCACAAAGGAATGTCACAAGCAGGTAGGGATCGAAGTGGCTGCCTGTCACATCTTCAGAAAAAAAAAAAAAAAAAAAAGCCTTGACTTGAAAGGTGCCAAAATTAAAAGCTTAGAATTGGGCATCACAGTCTGAAATGCACCTGCATCTGTAATTCTTTCTTTTTCCTTTCAGGAGAGCCTCAAATGGCTGAAAATCCTAGAAAATTAACTTTATGCTGTCAACTAAGGGTACTTATGGTACTCTAGAAAGTCTCTAAAAATAGTAGCATGTGGTTGAAATAAACTGTCCCAGAAAGTAGTAGTGTGTGGTCACATGGTTAGCAATTACCATATTATATGATTTTCTGGAGTTAATTTCCCATTATATTTTTCTCTTCTCTTCTTCTTTTTTTTTTTTTTTTTTTTTTTTTTTTTTTTTTTTTTTTTTTTTTTTTTTTTTTTTTTTTTTTTTTTT